>NC_092807.1:115684947-115992052 GCF_040954645.1 Diabrotica undecimpunctata | reverse complement strand
AACAGGTTTACAGATGTGGATCAATCCATTATGCTGTTTCAGGAATATATCTTTGAAATATAGTTTAGGGATAGTTACTGTTGTCTCATATGTAATAATCGTTCTTCATTTAGGACTTGCATGCCACTAATCGAACTGGTTTTAAAAGCACCCAGCGCTAATTTCAAAGCTGTCAATTGAATACTGCTCAGTTTTTTTTAAACGGTTTTGTGTGCACCTGCAGCATCATAACAGGATTTTAGTTCTAATGGGTAATTTACAGACTAATAAGTATTTTATAATCAGCCCTATAAATTTAATTCGATAATGTTTTGAGTATATTAATTGCCGATAATCTGAATGACTTACAGATATTAACAAATCGCATAACAGAAGTCAGCAACAGATACGGACTAGCTCTTAACATAAAGAAAACCAAATTTATGACAATTAGTAAAACACCAATACTAAACGCTCAACTTACAATCAACCAACAGAATATCGAAAGAGTCGAGCAATATATATATATATATATATATATATATATATATATATATATATATATATATATATATATATCTAGGCACCAATTTAAATAGCCAATGGGACCACTCAACAGAAATTAAACAGCGAATAATAAAAGCAAAAGCAGCATTCGTTAGAATGAGAACCATTTTCAACAGTCGAGACATATCATTAAAAACAAAATGCCATCTATTGAACTGCTACATATTCACAGTTCTGCTCTACGGAATGGAAGCATGAACACTGACTGTTGCATCTATGAATCGGCTCGAAGCTTTCGAAATGTGGTGTTATAGGCGCATCTTACGTATATCCTGGGTTGACAGAGTTACTAATGTGGAGGTCCTGCGTAGAATGGGGAAAGAATGTGAAATTCTCATGACCATCAAAACTAAAAAGTTGGAATTCCTAGGACATGTAATGAAGAACGTTACGGCCTTCTCCAGCTGATTCTTTAAGGGAAAGTAAATGGTAAGAGAGGACCGGGAAAAAGACGCATTTCCTGGCTTCAAAATTTACGAAAGTGGTATAACACGACTACCACTGAACTGTTCCGCGCTGCAACATCCGGAACGGATAGGCACTTTAAGAAGAAGATATTAATTGTTATATTACTAAAAGCTTTATTGGATATTTCGGAAGGTATTTTGGTCAACGGAAATAGCATTAATAATATTAGATATGCGGACGATACGACCATATTTGCAAGTGACATGGAAGATCTACAGTACATAATACAACATGTATACAATGCATGTGAAAGGTACAGACTGCAAATGAATCTCAAGAAAACGAAATCAATGATATTCTCAAAAAAACCACAAAATGTAGATAACCGGATCATCAATAATACAACGATCGAAAGAGTAACAACATATAAATATTTAGGAATGTGGCTAACTGAAGATGGAGATCAAACAAAAGAAATCAGATCTAGAATAGAAATGGCAAGAAACACGTTCATAAAATTAAATAACTTACTTTGCAACTGTAACCTTAATCTAGAGATTCACACAAGAATGCTACGTTGTTACGTGTTTTCTACTTTACTATATGGCATGGAAGCGTGGACAATAAAACAATCTGAAATCAAAAAATTAAACTCCTTTGAGATGTGGTGCTACAGGAGAATCCACAGAATATCATGAACTGAAAAAGTAACTTATATAGAGGTGTTACAAAGAATGAAGAAAGAATGTGAAGTCATAAAAACTGTTAAAATTGGAAAGATTCAATATCTGGGTCATTTAATGAGGGGCGAGAAGTACGTATTACTTATATTAATTATGCAAGGGAAGATACAAGGGAAGAGAAACCCAGAACGACGCATAATATCCTAAGTAATTTGAGAGAGTGGTTCGGTTGCAGCTCATTAGAATTATTTAAAAGAGCGGCCAATAAAATTAAAATAGCAATGATGATTTCCAACCTCCGATAGGAGAAGGAACCTAAAGAAGAAAAAATGTTATACTTTATTTTAAGTAATTTGAGTTAACTAATATTAACTTTTTACAGGAATGGTGTAATTTATTTACAAACATATTCCAATTTAAAGTTTTCAAAAAATTAGACCTAGTAAGTTTAATTCTTGTGACTGCTCTAAAAGGAACCTTGGAATTACACTGTCCAGCTATGAAGACCTGAACAAAGTAGTGAGAGATTAAGTGCTAAAAGCAAATAGACTGACAGGATGACTTAATAATACTATATGGCGAAACAGACACATTAACGCTGAGATAAAATCAAGAATTTATAAAGCCAATGTAAGACCAATAAAGACATACACCTCAGAAACAAGACCCGACACAGCAACAATGCAAATGCTACTGGAAACAGCAGAGATAATAGTACTGAGAAGAATTACAGGAAATACGCGGAAAGATTGAAAGAGAAGTCAAGACATTAGAAGAAAATGTAACTTTCAGTATATAAATAAATGGGCACAAAATAGAAAAAAGAATGGAATAACCACATAAGCAGAATGGGGGAGACCCGTGTCGTTAAAATAGCAAGAGATAAGTCACCAATGGACAGAAGTATCGGACAACCGCGCAAAATATTAAGTGACAACCTTCCATAGAGGTATTAATTCGACAATGAACAAGCAAAATTGCTTATAGAAAGCAAGAAGAAGCTCTAAAAGTTGATTATTTAATGTTAGATTAGTTGTAAGGTGAATTTGTATAGTGTATTTTTGTATAAATTGGTATATATCAAATATTTCTACTTAACTGGAAAAATTGGAATCTGTGATAATTATAATTATAATCACTAAAATTTCAACAAAGGTTTATTATTATATTGATACCATAATAATTTTTAAAATTTGGTTAATATACACAGTCGCTGTGTTTAGCCAACTAGGGATTATAGTTACAAAATAAATTAATTTGGCTCTGTTTATGTTACGCTTTAGAAAATGGTACGAGTTGAAGTTTAACTAACAATGCTACTTATATTATATAAGAAAATTTGATACTCTTGCCTTTACTTTTAATGAAGAAATATGATAACATACAGGAGGTAAAATTACGTTTTACTCATTTTAGAATATGAAATAAAATTAGTGTTGGCTAGTGAGTCGATGTTTCGAAGCAATGAGTTAAGTCACAGAACTGTTGGAATGTTTCGATACATTAAAGTTTACTGTTTCGAAACATCGAGTCAGTACGTGATATATCTGATAATGATAAGTATTTATTTAAAAATGGTAATGAAAATCTATACTACCGGACATTATATATCAAATATGTCTAGAATGTTCCTAAGAATTAAATTTGAATAATATATAGCAGGTATCTACTAATGTTACATAATACATCCTAGAAAAAAAGTTTATTTAACAAATGCAGAGCAACAAGTGTGAAGTATTGGGACGCGACTTTAATAAAAAAAATCGAAAAGACATTTTCATTTACACAAAAATTGACACTAAATTCACTAAAATCACGAAATTGACACTAACATCCGATTATTTACTTTGAAAGGCCACGAGGAAACTAAAACAATCCAGTTAAGACATTCCATCATTAAGAAACCCAGTTGGCTCATTGGCGAGAACAGATCAAGAAAAAGCATAGACATTTGGAAAATATTTTATAGAAGTTTTTTAAACTCTGTTCTCTGTCAATGCTGAAGAGGATGAAGCTATTGACGAAAGTCTAGTAAAAATACAACAGCAATATGAGCAAATTTACCAAGTTAAAAAAAAGAGTATAAAGTGCCTTTAAATATAGATTAAAAACCAAAAAAGCTGCAGATTATGACCTTATATTGGGAACTATTTTAAACGTGTTACTAGAAAAAGTTACAGTTTGGATAACACAAGTTTTAAATGTCTCAATAAGGCTCAAAATTGTATCATCTAAATGGAAAATTTCTGAAATATTAACCCTTAACTAGTCGCTACATAGTCAAAAAGACCGCACGTATTAAAAATTGCTAATATTTCGGAAAAAAAATATATTTGGCAACCACGGCCTTCAGTAGCTTACTCATTCGATATAAGGAGCCTCAGAACTAAATCAGAGTAGCGGGAGGTTTGTTAATTAGAAGTTACAGCGCAAACGTCATAATTTCCGCGCGCGTCTAGTCAGCTAAAAAGTTTTTATAGTTTTTATAAATCGTTTTATTGTGTTTCTTATCACTTTGAGGTATGTATAAACGCTAGTTTTTTTAAATAATATACTACAGTACGTTTGTCTTATTGTTTAGTAACCTTTTGAAGATACCTCTCTTTCTTTTACTATGTAATTAGTCATCAAATTTTAAATTACTTTGCAGCAAATTACTATTACGATATTTCATAATTTTCTTTGTTCTATTATTGAGAATCAAATATTAATTTTTTTAAATTTTAAGCTACAGCAAGCTTTTATATTTAACTTGTTTGGCTTTATTTTGAGAATGGACTATGAGAAGGAACAAAGGAGACTTTAAATCCTCATGGAAGAAGAACCGCTTGATATAGAATATGACGACGACAATGACGAGAAAGAAGTAAATCCAACAGTTATTGATAAAAGGTCGGAAGATTCGAAAAGCGAACAAGACAGGATTTAGAGGAAATAGGAGAAGTATAGTACTGAATAGTGTACAAAAAGAAAGAGTTTTTAGGGGAAAAGATGGTACAGTGTGGAGAAAGCATCAAAGAAAAAACAAAAGGGTACTTATGAGCAAGTCTAATTTAGTAAAACAATCACCCGGGCCTAATAGATTTACGAAAAAGTTGAAAGACATTTATGAAATATGGAGTTATTTTGATAAGGACATGATTTACATAATTGTAGAATCCTCTAATAAATACATTGAAAGTATAGCAAGCAATTTCTCTAGGAAGAGGGATGCAAAGCTTACAAACCCATCTGAAATTCGCGCTCTTATAGGGCTTTTATCTTTGGCAGGGACATCACCTGAATACAGAAGATATCTGGCAAACTAATGGCAAAGGTATCGAAATATTTAGACTAGTTATGTCCTTATCCCGATTTTGGTTTCTTCTAAGATGCATTAGATTTGATAAGGTCGATCGTGAAGAACATAGGAGACTGGATAAGATGGCCGCCATCTGAATATTTTTTGACAAATTCGTAGAAAAGTGTAAATCGGGATATAACTCTTCGCAAAATTTAACATGCGATGAAATGCTTTTTGAACAAACCCTCAAAGTATGAGCTCAAAATTTTTAGTTTATGTGATGCTGAAATGTATTATACCATAAATATGGAGGTTTATGTGGGTCGTCAACCAGATGGCCCATTTACTGTAGAAAATTCCCCGAAAGAAGTTGTAAAAAGAATGTGTGCGCCAATAAAGAATTCTGGGCGCAACATTACTCTAGCTAGATAATTAGTTCATTAGCATTCCTCTAATAGATGTTTTAAGAGAATAATTTTAATTGACTGTTGTGGGGACCATTAGAAAGAACAAAAGGGAATTGCCACCTGAATTACTTCAAGGATCTCGTCCTCTAAAATCAAGTATGTTCGCCTTTAGCGATACATGTACCTTAGTGTCGTATATCCCCAAACAGAAGAAAGTTGTATTGCTTGTTTCAAGTCTACATGATAACGACGCTATAGATAGAGAAACATTTGAACATTATAAACCAGAAATTCTGACGGTTTATAACAAAACAAAAGGCGGGGTTGACATCGTTGATCAGCTATGCTCCTCTTATGATGTTTCGCGAAAAACAAGATGTTGGCTCATGGTAATTTTTAACACCATACTAAATATCGCAGGCATTAATTCGCTAGTGATTCATGCAAGTTACGACCTTGCTGATAATAAAATGCTTAGAAGAAAATTTTTGAAGCATTTAGCATTTTCTCTTATGGATGAACATCTACGGGTCCGAGCAACAGTAGATAATTTAAATAGAGATGTGAAGTTACGTATTACGGCCATATGTAATATTCCTAACACAGACGGCACTCCAACGAATGAAGGAGTACATGGTAGATGCTACTTTTGCGACCGTAAAAAGAATCGGAAAACGACTGTTTCCTGCTGTAAGTGTAAAAAGTTTTTATGCAGAGAACATACACGTGCAGTATGCGAAGAGTGCTAAACTGAAATTATTCGGATTAACTAAAAGATTTCTTTTTTTATGGGAGTAGAAAATAGTTTTTTTAATGTTCTGTCCAGTTTTTTTAACATTAGTTTACTTTTTATATTATTTTGTAATATATACTCTACTTATTAAACCTTAATAAAATCGTATTTTACTTAAACTGGTTCCAAATACTTTTATTAACACAAAAATTCCTAGCGACTACTGCAGGGTTAATGATCCATAAACCTGCTAAACCGCCTCACGAACATACCTCTTATCGTCCTGTTAGTCTCTTACAACTAATTGCTAAACTATTTGGGAAGATAATAGCGGCAAAACTTATGAAGATATTAACTGATAACAGTCTTACCCTACCCAGATTACCAGTTTGATTTCAGAAAAAAGCATTCTATAATAGAACAAGTACATAGTATCGTTGATGTAGTGAATATAGTCTAAGGATAAAAAAAATATTGCTCTGCTCTCTTTCTTGACGTCAGTCAGTCTTTTAGTAAAGTTTGACATGAAGGGTTGCTCTTCAAAATAAAAATGAAAGTTCCATAGTCAATGTTTACCCTACTTAAATCATAGTTAGAAAAAAGATACTACCTTGTTAAGTATGAATCACAAATATTAAAAATCCACCCTATACGATCCGGAGTCTCTCAAGGTAGTGTTCTCGGTTATTATATATATACTACTCTGGGTACTATATTATATTTTATATTTCTCACGATATACTAACAAATGAAAATGTAACGAAAACAAAATTAGCAGGCGACACTAGTCTGTTTATCACAGATAATAATTCTGCAACAACTACCTTCTTCTTCTTCAAGTGCCATCTTCGCAGCGAAGGTCGGCAATCATCATAGCTATTCGGACTTTTGAGACGGCTTCTCTGAAAAGTTCATTTTTTGATGTACATCCATACCACTCTCTCAGGTTGCGCAGGCATGAGATTCTACGCCTCCCTATGCTTCTCTTTCCTTGGATTTTTCCCTGCATAATCAGTTGGAGCAAGGTGTATTTCTCTCCATGTGTAATATGTCCGAGATATTCCAATTTTCTTGTTTTAATTATATTTAAAATTTCTATTACTTTATTTATCCTTCTCAGAACCTCTTTGTTTGTGACGTGTTCTGTCCACGATATTTTCAGAATTCTTCTATATACCCACAGCTCGAATGATTCAAGTATTTTCATTGATGTCGCATTCAAGGTCCAAGATTCTATTCCATAAACTAAAGTCGAAAAAACATAGCACCTTGCCAACCTAACTCTTAGTTCCAATTTTAAATCCCCTGTACATAGCACTCGTCTCATTTTGTTGAAATTTGCTCTAGCCTTTTCTATTCTGTTTTTGATCTTCTCAATGTAATCATTTGTCGAGTTAATCATTGTTCGCAGATATCCGTATTTGTCCACTTGTTCGACGTGACAATAACTACAAATATCTACAAAGGCATATTAGGAACATTGAAAAGTGGACAAAGGGATGGTGCATAATAGGGTGGGCAGAAAAAATATTTTTTTATCCCATCGAAACAGGGTAAATTTTAAAAGTTGCATTTGGGGTCCTAAAAGGAAACTGCAAAATATTTTTGCTGAAAAAAAATATCTTCAGTCTGCGCATTTGACTTAAAATTTCAGTTTTTTTTGGTAAAAAGTAACTTTTTGGAAATAATTTTGTACACATTAAGAAATGAGATAGAATGATCAGGTAGCGTTATATATGTTTGTTAACACTAATAGAATAACCCCAAACAGTTTCATTTGTCTTATGCAAAATCTTCAGTGTGCGCAAGTACCACCATTTTGTGTGAAAATTTAATATTTATACCGGTCGCCTTGTTAAAGGGATTAGTCGTAGATATAGTTGAAAGATCAAAAATAGTTGCGTTTAAGTTAGGTACATTACATTAACACAATATAGAATTTAAATCAGATAGCGGTTGTCAGTACGGGCTTGTCGGGGCGGTGCGCTTAGTCCCCCCCCTTTCCACCTAAGCAGACAAGTTTAGACCTGTACCGTCGAGTCGAGACCTGTCGGCCGCTGTAGGCAGCGCCCTACTTCGCAGTTCACTGTAGTACAACATTTGTGTTGCGGAAAGGTTGTGTCTGTATTTGCAGGGCATTGTGTGAGTGTAGTTCTGTTTTAATTTAAAACCAAAGTCATTATTTTTAAGTGCTAGGATTAGTTAAGTACCGGTCGTGCGATGGCGTTAAGGACCAGAGATCGTGACAATCGAATTATAGGGAGTGACAAACAATTTAGTGATACAATGTTACTGACCATAATTGATGTTATGAGACACCATAACTATGTGTGGCACGATCATCAACTTAAGGAAAACAGTAAGAATCCAGATTTCTCTGACGTAGCTGAAGAAACGTTGGATTACGTTCAATTAATCTGGCGTAAAGCTTTAATCCCTATGATATCTTACAAAACTACGAGAGGTATGTTGAAAAGAAGCTTAGATGAAATGAAAGCTCTAAATAAATCTTTCGAAAGGGATCAACATAAGCAAACATTCTCTTCTCATCTTAGCAAGTTTTTGGAAAAGTCTGGCAAGTTATTTGATGTGTGCACCTGTAAATGTAGTGACTTAATGATGATTGGTAATATAGACCTAAAAAGTACGGCACAAAATAAAAAACGAATTATAAGAAAAGAGAAAGAAACCATGAAGAGACAGGAAAAGGAAGAAAAAGAAAAGAAAGAAGTTGACGACAACTTAGACTTCCATTACGATACAGACGAAACCGTTTTGCCACAAATCCCTTTTCAAAATAATACTACAGAAACAGAGCAAACCAGAATTAATATAGGTACTTTTGCTAGAACGTGTGATAGATATGGGATACCACCATGGTGGTAATCACCACCAGGATTTGGGGATAGATAGAAGTCCTAGAAAGTTGAATCATGCACGGTAGGTGACAACTGCCAATCGTGTACTTCGATTGTACATTGCATCTAGTTCACCATCAGATCAGTTGAAAGATTTAGCCAAATATGTTGCCTTAGTTTATGCTCCAAGCTGATTCACTATCAAATGCAATCACAAACTGAAGGATGGTTCAAGCAACCTTTGGAAAATGCTGGACTTTTCATCATATATGTCACACGAACAAAAGAAAGTGATTCATAAGTGCATTCAAAATAATGCATACTTCGCACACCCCGAAAATTTGCTTGTGGCAATGCTCTCCGATGACAGGGAACACATTCGTCAGCTTGCGATTAGACGAATATTAAAAGTCAGAAGAAAAAACGACAGAGAAAGAGTTCGACTTTTTGAAATTCACAAAATAAATTTTTCTGCCAAAGAATACATAGATTTAATTAAATGGCAGTTTTGAGCTCAATGTTAACAATGCATCTATCAGAAGTGGACCTTAACAGAATATTGTTTGACGGCGTGTCAGATATTCTTGCAGAAGGTGCACTGGGAAAATTACCGACACATACTCAAGCTGTCGAAAGAGCAGTAAAAGAAGTCACACGATCAGCACTATAAGTGTGCGATGAAAAGAAAAGGGATGAAATAATCAGAACTAGACTATTTGACAGAGCAATACGGCCTAAGTTTGACTTTAAGAAAGAGTTCAAAGCCTAAGCAAAAAGAACAACGTGCTCTCATGGTGGGGTGAAAGGGAGGGCACGGGTGGGATTCGACATGGTTGCGACATGCAACCACCTCCTCGTGGTGAGTCCTGGGTAGTTTATTATGGACTAGGGAAGAGTTGCATAAATGATGATATATTTTCCTCGATAAATGTACAGAAAAAAGCTGACTGTAGACTTTTCAAAAAAACTAGACTTCAAATATTAGAAAAGGTAAGTGGTATAAAAATATTGTATTTAACCTTAAAATCACGTAAATTGGTGGTTCTTGCGCATACTGAAGATGTTGCATAAGACAAATAAAACTGTTTGGGGTTATTATATTAGTGTTAACAAACATACGCTACCCGGTCATTTTATCTCATTTTTTAATGTGTACAAAATTATTTCCAAAAAGTTACTTTTTACCAAAAAAACTGAAAATTCAAGTCAAATGCGCAGACTGAAGACATTTTTTTTCATCAAAAATATTTTGCAGCTTTCTTTTAAGACCCCAAATGCAACTTTTAAAACCTACCCCGTTTCGATCAGATAAAAAAATATTTTTTCGGCCCACCCTAGTGCATAAAAATCAATGAATCTAAATCACAAGGGATCTAGGGTAATCAAGATTCAATTTTTTATGAATGTTACTTATTGAAACTTAGTGGAAGATATTAAAAGTTATGTAAAAACCATAAAAACTCAGCTATACCAGATTTCAGGGATACAATTGGTCATTATTCAACTAACAGTTACAAGATATGGTCATACGTCGTTGCTCAAGGGTTAAGAATTAAATAATTAATACGCTGGAAGGTATATTGGGACTTTTCAAAATAATACTGATAATTTAAAGAATAATATGTATTGTCGTGATGCTCTTCATTCTCTATTGTATACTCATGTATCTCAAGATTTCTGTACTTGAGGATTTTTTTCATGCATTTAGATGAATTACTCCAAAAATGATTAGTTATTTATTAACACGCAAATACATAGTAATTTTCATTTTAATTCCCTTGATACCGTTTTAATTAAAATGTACTCTAAAATTGACCCAGTCTTCTTTTTGTCCCTTTAGAATAAAATTCGTGTTGACTAAAAGAAATCAAATATTCTTTGTAATGCTATCCCAGTTCAAGGATTTTTAGATATTCTCAGCATAATTGGGCGCCGACAGTTAATACCCTGCAGAATAATCGAAAATGGTAGAGTGTTTAGCGAGGACCCAACAAAGAAAATCAAAGGAATAAATGGCGCTAAAAGCAAGCTCTTTGTTCTCAATTTGAGTAAGAAGTTATAAAGTTTGATTTATAGCGTAAAGCATAAAGTAAATTTATAGAACTTTAAAAATTTTTACTGGTATGGATTTAATGAGTCGAGAAAATAATGAATGTGTAAGGACGCCTCTCGCGTTTTATTGATTTAGGTAGCAAGAACTTACAAATTGTAAGTTAACAGAAAACAGTTATACGTTTTTAGGTTATAAAACACAGACTGACATTTTTTGTATAAAGTATAGCGTACTAATTTGTGTTTAAATATCATAATTAAAATTACATCTATTTTTAATAATACTTCTCTATAACTCCTTTAGCATTCTCATTTGCTGAGTTACAAAAATATTAGAAAAATAATGAAGGCTTAATTGAATAAATACTTTTTTTTTTTTTTCTTTTTATTAGAAAAAAAGACGCATCCACCAAAAGGTTATTAACGACGGAATAAATTATAAATAACAAAGTTAAACACCTACATAATGGCACATCATCGGCAATTGATATTTCTCTGTATGACCCAGTTCTGTCCACTACGTTAACATGGGACGTTCTACCCTACTTATATGGTAGTGACCACTACCCCATTATAATTTCTTTAACGTATCAGAAAACCACAAATATCGAATCGCCTATCTCAAAGTGGAATATTAAAAATGCCGATTGGACTAATTTTACCAAACAGATCAAACAGGACATTAAACAAACCAACTTTACATCATCAAACGACATTGACAAGTTTTTAAGTAGATTTTTACAAACCATCACAGCAGCCGCAGAGACGTATGTAAGAAAAACAATAATTTTAAAGAAACATAAACCTCTTTCGTGGTGGACACCTGAATGCAGAGCGTATAAGAAGGCTTTTAATAGCATAAAACATGATAAAACAGACGAAAATATAACGGACTACAAAAAACGAAGAGCTGAGGCAAGATACATTCTAAAAAATAATAGAAAAGAATCCTGGAGAAAATTCATCTCATCTCTAAACACCTCTTCAAGCTTAACTACAGTTTGGAGAAACTTAAATAAAATCTCTGAAAAAAGCCAACCACATAAAATTCTTTTTCTAGCAAAAATTAACAAAATAATTAGTAATAGAAAAGAAATCGTAGATATGTTAGCAGAGCAATACAAATTAAATTCCAGTGATGAAAATTACACTGATAATTTTAAAATACATAAAAACAACGTAAAAAAACATTTTGGAATTCGACGGACATGAGATTCACAACCTTAACGTTCCTTTTTCCTTCATAGAACTTGCTGAAGCTTTAAACTCGTCCAAAGATTCAAGCCCAGGACCAGACAGTATCCCCTTAGCATTTCCACTACATCTACCAGACAATGGGAAAAATTTATTACTAGACCTTTATAATTCTATCTGGAGTAACCAGGTTTTCCCATCAACTTGGTTCGAAGCAATAATACTACCACTTCTTAAACCTGAGAAATCCCCTGAGTCATATCGACCAATATCTTTAACCAATATTATATGTAAAGTGTTAGAGAAAATGGCAAATAAAAGACTGAGATGGTATTTAGAACAACAAAAACTCCCTATCCCACAACAAAGCGGATTTAGGCAAAATAGATCCACTATAGATAATCTAATAGACTTAGAGTCGGGAATACATGAAGCATTTGTAAATAAGCAAGATTGCATCGCAGTTTTTTTTATATTAATAAAGCTTATGATACTGTCTGGCGATACAATATCATATCAAAATTGAATAATTGGAATATCAGAGGCAATATCTTAAAATTTATTTTCAATTTTCTTCAATCTCACAACTTCATAGTTCGATCAGACAACGTTAACTCAAATAAAAAAGTCCAAGAGAACGAAGTTCCACAAGGATCAGTTATAAGCTCAACCCTTTTTCTAATAGCCATAAACGACATACTTCAACAATGCTCACCGATTGTTAAAGGAAGATTATACGCTGATGATTTAGTTTTATTTGCCAAAGGAAAAAACTCTACATCTATTCAAAAACATTTACAACAAACAATCAATCAGTTAGAATTATATGGTCTAGGACTATCGGATTACAATTTTCAACGACAAAAACTAAATGTATTTTATTCACACGAAAACATAACACTCTAACTCTACATCTGAAGCTATATAATCAAACCCTCAGTTTTACAAATAATATCAGATTTTTAGGTATGTTTTTCGAGCAAAAGCTCTCCTGGAAAAAACATACACAAGAACTTAAAAAATCATGCCAGCCAGGACTAAATTTTATGAAAACTATTTCCAGCAAAAACTGGGGAGCTGATCAAAATACACTATTAAATGTATATAAATCATTAGTTAGATCCAAACTCGACTATGGGGCGATAGTTTATTCATCAAGCAAAGTATCAGTATTGAAAATATTAGAAACTGTTCAAAACACAGCTCTACGAGCAGCTACAGGTGCGTTTCGAACGACACCAGTTGAAAGTTTACAATGCTTAACAGGAGAACCACCCCTAAGTTTACGATGCAAATACCTTTCTCTCATATGCCTTTAAAATAGCTAGTAATAAAGAACACCCTACTTATACCAATACGTTCACAGATCGATTTCAAGACACTTTCTCTACAACAAGACGAGATCTACCATTTTACGAAAGGATTAGAAGAAACCTTCATGACCTACATCTTGAATTTCCTGAAATTTTCCCAGTAAATTTCCTAACTTCTCCACTTTGATTAATTTTAATTCCCAAGACTAATACTAACCTTAGTATATATAAAAAACGTGAGACTATAACAGACTTGATCAAACAATCATTCTTAACAGAAATGGAAACTTATAAAAATCACTATAAGATATATACTGACGCATCCAAATCTTCAGACGGTGTTGGTGCAGCCATTCTCACACCCAATACATCCTTAAAATTTAAATTCAATCTCATTACTTCGTCATACACTGCGGAGTTATTTGCAATATTACAAGCACTTATCCACATAAAAGAGTCGAAACAGTCCCCGTCTTTCATAATAACCGATTCACTAAGCTCACTTCACACTATCAAACGTTTATATACTAATAATCCAATTGCCTCAAATATCAAATCAGAAATAGAGATTCTAAATAATAATAAGATCTCTGTTGACTTCATGTTTGTTCCATCACATTCAGGTATACAAGGAAATGAAGAAGCAGATGAACTAGCACGCTTAGCATCCTTCAGCCAGGACTCCATTCTTATTAATGAGGTTTCTTCAGATGATGTCAAGTCAGAAATAAAATATAAAGTGTTAAGTGCTTGACAAAATAAGTGGAGTGCATTACAAAATAAACTGAAGGAAATCAAACAATTAGTGAAACCGTGGCTCCAACCCACAGCGAATAGACACGACCAAGTGAGAATAACATGTTTGCGACTAGGACACAGTAACTTTACATATAAACACCTCTTTACGCGAACTGTGCCGCCAATGTGTGAAAATTGTCAATTAACACTCTCCGTGAAGCATATACTAACTCAGTGCAAAACATATGAAGCAGCAAGAAAGAAGCACACTATCCCAAATAATATAAAGGAAGCCTTAGGAAAAAACATGAACATTAAAAACACAATAAGTTATCTTAAAGACTCAGGACTGTATCAATTATTGTAATTTTTTCTAACTTTACCTGTATTACATTTTTAGGTCGCTAATAACCCTGGTGGTTACAGCGTAAATAAATAAAAAAAAAGTTAAACACCTACAGATTGTACAAAATGTTTATGGATCTGAGATAATTCACTATATTGTCACAGGAACAGTTTTGACCTAGAGCCTGTGGTAGAGCGTGTGGGATCTTGTAGCGCTGTAACCACGTTTATTTAGATTGGAATTAGTTTGAGACCACTTATTTCGCCACAAACACAACACTTTATTTTTAAAATAAGCTTTTAAGTCACTGGAAACAAACTTGTCTATCGGCTCCGACAAATCACTTAAAATTGCCTCTCGTGTAGTCCTGTCAGCTTCTTTATTTCTTGTTATTCCGACGTGTGAGGGAACCCATAAAAATTGGACGCTTCTTCCTTGTTCATGAGCATGGGAAAGCTGGTATTTTAGCAACTTTTCAAAAGGATGTTTCGGAAAAATGTGTTTTAATGAGTTTAGAGATTTAAAGGAATCTGTTATGATCAGGGCTTTTGTGAGTATAAGCTCGTTAAGAGTTTACTAGTATTGCTACACCACCGCTTGCACGACTTGCATCTGTACGAATTTTGCGGAAACAAGTGAAATTTTTTGAATTGTACAACTGATTGGTCTTTAAGTTTGTCTCCTGTAGACAAATAATATCTGGAGAATATTCAGATAAAAGAAGCTGTAGCATATGGAGACGATGGAAAAATCCATCAATGTTCCATTGAAGTATCGAGTTGAATGTTGTAAACAGATTCGGAGTTAGATGATACTGAACAATTGTCTACAGAAGAGTCACTATCTAAGTCAGAAATCTCTTTCCCTAAATGGTTGTGTAGTTTCGTTTGAAGTTTTGTAAACTTGCTTTTTGTAGATCTATCATTAACATATTAATAGCTTCTTTGTAAAAGATGGAGTAAACCAGCCATATCAGTTGTTAATTCTTTAACGACGCTAATAGTGTCGGTGAAGCCTTGGACATTATCAATCAGTAAGGACAATTAGTGGTAATTTAAAACGAATGGTGGGGTATGATTATCAATGAAATTTTCAAGAGTTTCCCGTGTAGATGGGACTTTGGCTGAGCGCGGTTTTTTTGGTCTATAGGGTTTGGGTTTTGCAAACAGATTTTCTGATAAAATTGCTGAGTCTGAAGGACAAATGTCGATCTCACCAATACTGCGTTTTATGGAAGAACTTTTGTTTTCGCAATTGCTATTAGAGTTTTCATTTAGATGCTGCGGCTTTATTACATTTGGAAGTACTGGAGCAAACTCATTGGTAGTGACAGAAGTCGAGCTTGAAGTTTTATTTGTAAGATTGGTTGAAATTGTTGTTTCAGAAAATTGTGGTGATGTATCAGTTTTATTAGAATTATCTGCAGTTGTATCTAATGTAAAAGGAGCTGATAGATTGGAGGATATTGCTTTCGAAGTTTGTGAAAACGGTATTGCCGCTTAATGATGTTGATTGAAAGTGTTGCTATGAGTAGGAGTATTAGTAATTTCTTTTTCATGGAGATTTGTAGGTGTAGGTAATATGCTAGGATTTGATAATGGATAACTTGATGACTGCTGGGTGTTTGGTACCTTGTGTAGTATACTTGTTGATTCCGTTAATGAACTGTTATTGCATTGGGATGATATGTGTCCTGTATTTTGTGACAAAAATATGCAGTAAGGTGTTTGGTCGAAATTTATTAGAATAGAATCAGGAATTAGTGATGTTATAGGGCTTATATAAACTTGCCTCCGAAAGCTCAATATATGACTATATTCAGGAAAAGTCGAGCTAATTTTTAGAAATGTTATTGGGGAAATAAGCTTTAAACTGATATTTTGTAATTCTTCAACTAATATTTGATGAGGAATTGATGTGCAGACTCAAGACAAGACAAGTCTTTCTGCTGGAGAGACAAGTCTTCGTGTTATTACAACTTCGCCGAGTACTTCTATAGAGCCATGTTGTGTCATGAAGTTATCTACTACGGTTTTGTTTGCCAAATTCATACAGATTTTATTATGAGATAATCCAGATGAAAGAATAATATTTTTTGGGTTGATGATTGTGCCCAAAGGAATGAGATAATCCTGCAGTTTAGCATTATCGATACAACTAAATACAATTGCTTGGGTCTTACTCGGAAAAGGATGTGAAGCGGCTGATGCATAACTGTTTGTGATATTCGAACGTTGATTTACTGGACTGGTTAGATCGGAAGGTGTGTTTACATTATGTGAAGTCATTTTAGGCTGCGGCGCCGAAGACCTTACTCCGACTCTGGGAAGTGACAAACCAACCGCATGCTACTATACGCAGCTAACCTCACAAAATGATTGTACGGTAGTATATATTTATTATTTGACGTTTTCTTTTCACAATAATAAAATAATAATTACGTATAGATGACTTATGTAGTAGTATCTAGTAGATAAACATTTTAATTTTAAAAAACTATTTAATAAAACCACTTGTTTTTATTAAAAACTAGGAGTACAATATTAGTACAACTTAACCATACCTTGCCAGGGCCGGTCTCCTGAATAAATACTGATTTATCAAAATTAATACTACAAACATTAGTGAACATTTTGTTATAGCGTTCCTTAAAGCTTTGTTAGAAAGGTTCAAACTAACATATTTGGAAAGTGGCATGGGCGTGTAAATAAAGACTTTATTTATACGTTAATGGGTGGTGGCGACACTGTGTAAGAGACCGAGTAGACTGTTTTTTTATGTTGGTATTAAAAAAGTTATTGTACGGTGTCGAGTATCGTTGTTACTGATAGTTAGTCGTCGTGTGATCAAAACAGTGTAATAGTGTGATATAGTAAACAAGCTTTATGGTGTCTCAGACAGGCGCCACTACTATAATTACAAAAATATTTCAAAATAATTTCTTAGATATTTGTATGTTTCCATTTGTAATTAAGAGACTATAAGATTTTAGCAATGAAGGATTACAAGCAGGAAAAATCTTACTTGCACAAACTTTTAGAAGAAGTACGACCAGATAATAGTGATAGTGAATAAGTGACATGCGAAGATAATTCAGAGAAAGAAAAACTGGACATTAACCCTAGAGTACTAACGTACGTAAATTTTACGTAACGATTTTAATCTGACAGCTACTGAAAGAAAACTAAACGTGGCAATGCTTAGCCGCGTGGACTATGCTATCCTCACTTCATGGTGAATAAAACAAATAAATACTCGCTTTGATTTTAGTTTGGGTTAGGCTTTGACAGTAGTAGTTATAACACTCTGTACATAAAAGATACGTGTGGTTAGTATCCGCGTAACAAGTTTTGTAGGTAAGTGTGACGTGTGGTTATTATTAGCGTATAAATAAGATGTCTGCAAAATCAAATGTTATTCTAAAGCGTCCTCTTACTGAGAAAGAATTGAAGGAAATTATAAATAAAAGTGACTTCAGTGACTTAAGTGATACAGAAGATGATCTAGAGGAGTTAGAAAATCCATTTGACAGCGACGATAGTATTGAAGATAGAGACTATGATCGTACATAGGACGAAGAAAATGTCTTTACAAAACTAGCTAACAGCTGGGCAGATACACCAGCAGTAACTCACAAAGAAACAAGAAATACATGCTACCGTAAAAGAATTAAAATTACGCAGCAGCCGTCCTCAGAATCAACATATACTGATAACCGTATTGAATAAAAATCGTCTGTTATAATATGGAATAAACAGTCTTTAGTAGGTAAAAACGGTTATAAGTGGAATAATTTACCAATAAATTATGAAGGTCGTAAAGTGTCGCATCCAGAAATATTGTTTATATCCGTCCAGGTCCAACTTACAACTACCTAAAGATGCTATAGAACCTATAAATAATGTTTTTAATTTATTTTTTACAGATCAGATTCTGGACGAAGTTTGCCACGTACAAACGAAAAAATTGCAGATTTACGAGAGAAGTACCAGACAAAAAAGCTTCTGTTTTAGAAACGACACTGCCTAAAATGAAAATACTGTTAGGTTTGTTATTTTTATCTGCAGCTTTAAAAAATAATCACCTATTAGCTGACGTTTTATTTGATCGCACTTATTGTGGCCATAGATATAAAGCAACGATGAGTAAAGAAAGGTTTAACTTTTGAATAAATTTTTTATGATTTAATAATTTTTTGACAGGAGAAGAACGTAAAAAAGAAAGTAGTTTTGCTCCTGTATCTAAAATTTGGAACTTGTTTATTAAAAACTGTGTCAAAAATTATAAACCTAGTTGATATATGACAATCGACGAATAACTCATAAGTAGGGATGTCTGTTTTTAACAAAACACCGGTTTTCGGTTATACCGGTTATTTTTGCTTACGGTTTAACCTGGCGGTTATAACCGGCCAAAAAAACCGGTTTTTTCAAAAACTGGTTTTTGGTTTTTTTAATCCAACAGGTTACAAGTTTGCCCTTTCTGTTTGCTTCTGTATTTATAAAATAAAATAAAATTTAAATTATAATCATTGTTATAATAATTGTTTTGTTTGGAATAATTACTTGAGAATAATAATTATGATTGGGATCCAAAATAATACCTAACCTAATCCTAATCACCGTAAAAACCAAATAACCGGTTTTTACTTTAAAAATAAAAAACCTGTTATAACCAGGACAAAAAAAAAACAACCGATAAAACCGGTTATTGCGAAGTAAAAAAACCGGTTTTCGGTTAAAACCGGTAAGTTTTCCCATCCCTACTCCTAAGATTTCGTAGCAGGTGTCCATTTCGCATATATATATATATATATATATATATATATATATATATATATATATATATATATATATATATATATATACATATATACCAAACAAACCTAGTAAATACGGCATAAAAATACTTATGGTTTGCGATGTGGCTACGAAATGTAATAAATGCAACACCGTATCTGGGTAAATCTACTGTAACCAACCATTTCTTTAACAGAACATTTTGTTACAAGCCTGACGAGACCTTTACATGGAAGTAGGTGTAATGTGACAATGGACAACTGGTTTTGCAGCATTCCTCTTGCGAATAAATTATTATCTTCCTCTTACAATTTGACAATGGTCGGAATACTCCGGAAAAATAAAAGAGAAATACCTCCTAAATTGCTCGATAACAAAACTTGGAAGTGCGGTTCAAGTATTTTTGTGTACGATGAAAACATGATTTTATTATCTTATAAACCTAAGCAAAACAAGACAGTTCTTTTACTTTCAACTGTGCATTTTCTGTAAACATTAATCATGAGACAATAAAACCCGAAATAAGCCATACATATAATTCAACTAAAGGAGCTGTAGATACGTTTGACCAAATATCTCAGAACATTTGCTGTAATAGAAAGACTGGAAGGTGGCCACTAGTGTTGCCCAAAATCGGTCTTGGTCTTGTTCTTGCGTTCTTGCAAGACCAAGACCAAGACCGCCTAATTTTAGCAAGACCAAGACCAAGACTGACCGTGCAAGATTTAGGCAAGAACAAGACTAAGCCTGCGAGACTCTTGCGTATTGCAGTTAGGACTGAGTGTGGTTTTAGCGAGTATAGTAGTTCGGATATATGCTTAAAGACTCTATGAGACGCAAAAAAATATGTAATAAAAATTTGAAAAACTGGACTTATGCGCATTACAAACAATACCATAAACATACATACCGAATCAAAATATTCATTAAAAAAACACATTTGACACGTGCTCAGAGGTCATAATTACAATGTAAAAATAAAATATGTTGTACATTCTTTTCCAGCAGACGACTTCTTCGCTCTGAAATTATTTGTCCATATTTTGAGAATAGCTGCCCTGTAATCATAAAAATAATATTCTTGCATTGCGACGCCGACAGTAATATCGTATCGATATTTTTTAAATATGTCACCCTAGCTAATAAAAAATATAATTGTTACGTACACCCACTTAATAATTTAATTTTTTTCCCATTATAATTTAGTCAGGAGGAATCTAAATAAACAAATCTTATCGGTCTAAGACTATAAATTGTTTCTGCTGAGTGTGCGATGAGATCATTCGGTTAAACAAAATTTGCTGAAAGAGCGTGGCTAATATTCAAAAGTACCGAGACAAATTAATAACAGATAATATTTTATTAGTAATGAGGTATTTAGAATAACAAAGTAACGATATATAATTCTCGGTTTGTTATTAGATACTTAGGGTATTGGATAGTAACAAACACAAAGTAACTAGTAGTATAGTAGATACTTTTTCGACATCACTTAACTTTATTCCCAATTGAACTTTCCATTGAGTCTAATGTAATAATTTTTTTTCATCTAATCCTTGTTGTTCCCGGAGTGACAAGTTTACAATTTGACATGAGGGACAAAGATTCAAATAGTTCTAGTTCGAGTAGTGAGCGTTTGAGTTATAGATCTAAAAGACCTAAAAGCAAATTTGATGAGTTTTTCGAAATAATTCATGCATCCCAAATTGCTTTGTGTAAATTGTCCCTACATAAAAAGGTTAAAATGAGAATGATCAACAGAAACACGTCATATTTAAGGAAGCATCTAATACCTTTTCACAAAAAAAAAATTACAAATATTTCTTCCCGAAAATCCAAAATTCGGTGGAGATATTACAAGCTTTTTAATAACCTCTAGAAAAGGTGAACATGTAAAAAAATATAGTTATTACCTTATTACCAATTACATATATTATGTACCTACTACTTTATTTTGGTAAACTAATGTATTTATTAACTATGATCTCCTTAATTTAAAATAACTTCTTTTGATTACAATTGCTTTTTTAACTATTCTTTATTTTTTCAAGTTAGTTTTTTATATAAAGGTAGAGATAAGATTGGTAAAAACATTTATTTTGCTTTAATAAGTGGATTATAGTTTGTTATCTTATCACATAAAAAATCTGTGCCCTTGATACATGTATGTGGATTTTTTGTCCATCATGTCCATCAATCCCTTTCTAGGCAGATATTGTTCTTTAAAATACAGGCATGCTTATGTCATTAATTTGTTTTTTTTTGTTTTAACCATGTTTTAGTACATGTAAGCTTAGTAAATGCAAACATTTATTAAAAAACAGATTGACTTCCGTGGGGCCTGGTAGATAGCTGAGTTAGTTAGAGCATAGGTACGGATCGCTTAGATCGTCGCTTCAAACCCCACCCGGTGTCAGTTGTTTAGAGATTTATTAATTTGGTTAGTCTTTATTATATCTATGTTAATTCAAGCTTAAAATATACTTACCCTGTTACGTTGTTCTAAGATCTAAAGTAACGTTTAAATAATAGCAATAGGCTAATTAATGGGTAACTGCAAGACTTGCAAGACCAAAACCAAGACCAAGACCGGAAGTGCAATACCAAGACCAAGACCAAGACCAGGTGTATTGGCGCAAGACCAAGAACAAGACTGTCTAAGTCTCGTCTTGTTCTTGCATTTGGGCAACACTAGTGGCCACTATGCATATTTTACAATATGACAAATACTGCAGGAGTAAACGCTTTTGTAATCTACCATCACAATGCAACTAAAAACAAACAATAGCTATTATTAAGATTAAATTTTATGCTGAGACTTTATGAACAATTAACGAAGCCGTGGCAACAAATAAGACTCCAAACAGTACCAACTTTATCAAGAAGTCTCAAAGAGAATCTTTCTATGCTTTTGAATATAACGCATGTTGCTGAAGACCACCGAGGTATCCAAGGGAAATGAAAACGGACTTACTGTAGTTTATGCTCTACAGCAACGAAACGAATGACAACTACCAAATGTTACAAGTGTGGAAGTGCCTTGTGAGGAGAGTATTAAATAAAAATGTGTATGGAATGTGTACATCCATAGAAGGTTATCGTTTCTATATTTGTAATGTTTATTATATGCACAGGTTTATCGTGTACATATTATTACAAGATTCTGTTCAGTGTCAAAAGTATCCATTTTATGTTGTTAATATTTGAATTATTAATATTTCAATGTTTTTTATTTGTATCGTTCCTAAATAAACTTCCCTTGAAATTAAACCATTTTGTTATAATTTAATATGAAATAAAAAGAAAATACTAGACCTAAATCAGTGAGTACGTAAATTTACGTATAGTTAGCATTTACGTATGTTAAAGAAACATTAGTATTCTAGGGTTAATGAGATTATAAATCACGACAGTGAATCTAAATAGGAGATATCAAATGCAGATGAAATAGTTGCGGTTCGTCAGTCTGCTCATCTTTTGTATATAGCTATGTTAACACAATAGAATATGCATTAACAAGTCATGCTAATTTTTTTTGTTTTAGGCAAGAACCACCGTACAACTCACGGAAAGAAGCATCCTCTAAAGTCGAAAATCACTTAAACAAGACAGGATAACATAATAATTCGCTTATCAGGGTCTACACAAATTACTAGAAATTTAAAGGACGGTGTCGGGATTTTGAACTATTTCTTGGATGCAACGATAATTGATATTATTGTGGAAAATAAAAATAAATGCCAAGCTTTCATTCAATAAAACTATTTGCAATAGCGAAGTGTTAATCACTTTGATTAAATGGAAATCCGTGCTTTTATAGGGCTCTTGTATTTATACGGGATAGGTCACTGGAGCGCAGAAGATGTTTGGAGGAGAGACGGTTATGATATAGTAATTTTTTCTTACGATGACTTTACAAAGGATCCAAATACTTCTTCATTGCATTAGATTTGATAATAAGAAAACATGTGCAAAGCAATCAAAAATTGACAAGTTAGCTCCCAATCGTGTGATGTTTGACCAGTTCGTAAAAATTGTCAAAATGGTTATAATCGTTTAGCATTTGTTACCAATGATGACATGCTCCCTACTTTTAGAGGGAAATGTAGTACATTTCCTTAAAACTTAAGAAATACAGACTCAAGATATTTGCAGTTTGTCATTTAAAAGTATTTTACACTTCAAAAATTGAAGTCAATGTGGGATCGCAGCTTGATGGCCCATATAAATTTTCTAACAATCCTAGTGATGTGGTTTTAAGATTTTTGAAACACATTTTTAGCTTGTTTTAACTTAGGTAACTTAACAATGGATAACTGGTTTACATCAGTTCCACTTGTAGAAAAATTTCTTTGGAATTAAAAAATAACTGCAATTGAAACGTTAAGAAAAAATAAAACAGAACTGTCAGTCGAGTTTTCAAATCCTATAAACGTTCAATTCATACAAGCATGTTTGGCTTTACATAAGATCACAATCGTTTTTTATATTCCAAAGAAACGCAAAAATATAATTTAATAATTTAACATGCACCATGATCATGATACTGACATAAACAGTGGTGATAAACCGGTAATAGGCAATAGTTATAATAATACAAAAGCGGGTGTGGACGGTGTAAATAAGTTGTGCGTTCGTTACAACTGCTTCCAGAATAGTAGAAGTAACTTAACTACATCAGTAAATGCTGAGACTTATGAAAGTAACTCGAAGTGATGCACCGGATAATGAAGAAATGCCATTTTCTGCTAGAAGCTGCATTTATTGGGGCTAAAGAAAGAATAGAAAAACCAATTTTTCCTGTTGTAAGTGCAATGCTTCCATCTATTTAGATATCTTCCAAGGATATTGATGCTAAGACTTATAGAAATAACCGAAAGATGACAACTGAACGTTTCGTTCAGGCGGCATTACAAGGTAGTAACAAGAACGGCTACAAGGAAGTGGGTAGCTCACAAATCTCTGGAATGGTGGAGGAATTTACCAGGACAAAGACAGGCGAAACAGATCATTACAGAACATTCTCCAAAAATTACGGTAGACCTATTAACAAAAGACAGGAAACAGTCAAGGCCATAGTAGGTCTTTTAAGAAGGCAGTGTAAGCTGAATAGGCACTTGAAACTGATGGGATTCTCAGATGATGACCTGTGCATATTCTGTCACCTAGAAAATGAAATAGCAGAGCACATTTTATGTCAGTGTGACAGTCTGGCAAATGTACGGTTCTTTGCATTAGGAGAAGAAAATTCACAGGCAAATAGCTACATGGAAGGTACAGTCTCGAAGCTATTAGACTTTTTAAAAGGGTCAGGCTAGAGATCCGTTATCTAGGACTAGAGGACCACAATAGATCTGAAAAGGTCGCAGTGGAATAAAATCCAAAAGGCCACCTCTCTAAATCTCTCTATCTATCTATCTAAAGATTTGGCCAATTTGAATGCCAATAGAATCAGGGATAAATGAACAGGACAAGAGTACTAAAACTTACTAAAAAAATATGTGGATGATAGTAAAGTGTTAACGTTACGTCCCAAAGTAAGTTATGTTTGCTATAAGGGTTGTATTAATTAGTTCCTGAAAATGAAAAAAGATACTAATATAACATATATTGTATACAACCTAATTTAATCCCTGCTTTGTTATAGTAAATTTACAGTAACTCATTAAATTTAACTTGTGACCCTTCACTTATTAGGTACAGTTTAAACCTAACTTTTGAGTATAACGTATAATCCGTAATTATGAAAAAATAACTGTATCATCTAACATGTATACCATAACCCTAAATTTGAAAAGTGAGAAAACGTAAAAACCTAGATTTGAAAATGCTTAATCGCCTACTAAAAAGAAGTATGTCTACACTTTGGTTTCGATTAACATGGAACTGCAAGTAAAATGGGAAATCTTTTTAAACGGGATATATCCCAATGATCTACATATTAAAAAAAGTAACACTTTGGTCAAATGCGTAAACAAATACCTAACACACAAGCATTTATGAAGGTATTACAACATCTTCTGGTTAATAAATAATCAGTTACTATTAAATAAAATTACCTGTGGTGATTATTATACAAATTTAAAGCCTTAAGGAGAAGATGAAAGAAGTTTAGTAAATCTTAAATTGGTGAATATACTCAAAAAAAAATCAAATGAATTTAATATTGTTAAATTATTGTTAATATTGAAAAATAGTGGAAGAACTGCCATTTAACTTCCATTCTTAAAAAGGGTAAAAACAAAAAAAATCCTTGATGACAATACAAAAAAAACAAACTCTAGTCCCCATTTAAATAAACTTCTTCTCTTAAGTGACTTGGTGGATGTGATGATGTATTTAGGAGGTTGTCTAAAAAAATATAGCCTCTAATAATTTCCGTTCTCGTTATATAGGAAAAAAGAGACGAGAAAATGAAACCATGGTTTTCAATCTGGTAGAGAGATAAAAGTTTGCACAAGAAATCGATTTGATGTCGATACATAACTTAATGACCCGAATGACTCGAAATTTGGTACAACCTTGGATAAATTAAAATATTTGTATAATTAAAAATACAAATAAAATAACTAAATACTACTTCTTTCTCAATATATTTATAATATAAAATATTTCTCAATGAAAAGAAAGGAAATGGGACAATAAATTATTTTTGAGAATTAGCAATAAACACTACAAAATATCTACATATAAGTATTATAAAATTGACTTACCGGGCTAAATTACGGTGAAAATCAAAGAATCATCCCAAAACAAAAAGCAATTTTCTCTAAACTGAACCAATCTTCTTAAAAAACTTAAAGTATATCCGTAACTGTTCACATAATTAATTTGGCTCCGCTGGTCTGCTTTTACTACGTTTAATTCCGAACCAGAAATAACGGTATAATCCAGGGTCATATCTACCAAATCTGGTAGATATCTACCAAATCTGGTAGATATGACCCTGGTAGTTGATAAGATATTGCCTATGTATTAGGGATTACGCATGTCTATTTATTTATAAATAAAAAAAAATGTTTTATAAAAAAAAAAAGGAAATTTAGAGAATATTACTTGATCCTCAGTAATATGAAATATTTTGAAGATCGTCTAACGTGCAAAAAGTTGCCTCAGTCATAAATCAATTTAATGAACTCGACTTTTTTTGTCTACAAAATGTTTTTTATTTACACTTTTTGTATGCCACAATTAATGGCTAAATATAAAATTTAAATAAATAAAAAATACAATACAAAAACTTACCAACATCGTCATGTAATAATATGTAGAATTGACATTTACCTGAAATAAAACAGAATTATTTAATTAACGGCGTTAAATTTATTGAAGACATACATTAAGTAAAAAAGAAAATAAAATTTTTATTCTCTTTATTGTGTTGTTCTTTATTTTATTATTGTTTTTGTAGTATATATTAAAGCATTCTTATTATAGATATTTTGGAAAGATAGGTGTATTTGGGTCACGAAATAAGATGAACGGGATACAACCAAAAATGTGAGCTGCTCAACTCACTACTGTAGCTGTTTAAAACAAATGTCCCAAATCCCTTTACAAGAAAAGTGCAACGTTGCATTCTATTAGTCCTCGTAACTTTGGATGCCCTGTGGAATTGAACATTATGTTTTTTTCGTTGTGGTTACTGAGTGTTTTTTAAAAAAATATGAGTTTGGTCCACCCTGTCAGTATGGGTGGCGCTGTATATTTAAAAATATATTTATTTAAAAATTATGATTATCAGTGCTTTAATCTTTACTTAATTGACACAGACATCAAAACCTTCTTCAGCATCATTTTAGATGCAGCCGAGGTAACCATTAAAGAAACTGCACTTGTTACAAAACATAAACCAGTTCCTTGGTGGAATGAACAATGTAAGACCTCGATCGAAGCTTCCAAAAAAGCCTTTAACAAATGAAGGATACAGGGGAAGAACGATCATAGTCACAGAAAATAAAAAATCCTAAATCCACGCCGTAATGATGGCAGTATGCGAAAATATTAACCTCATGCTGACATTACACGTAGAAATCAGACATAGTCCGCTATAGAACCGAATCTCTTCTTCTTAAAGTGCCTATCCGTTCCGGATGTTGGCGATCATCATGGCTATCTTCACTTTGTTTATTGCAGCGCGGAACAGTTCAGTGGTAGTCGTGTTATACCACTTTCGTAAATTTTGAAGCCAGGAAATGCGTCTTCTTCCCGGTCCTCTCTTACCATTTACCTTCCCTTGGAGAATCAGCTGGAGAAGGCCGTAACGTTCTTGATTTCTCATTACATGTCCTAGATATTCTAACTTTTTAGTTTTGACGGTCATGAGAATTTCACATTCTTTCCCCATTCTACGCAGGACCTCCACATTAGTAACTCTGTCAACCCAGGATATACGTAAGATGCGCCTAGAACACCAAATTTCGAAAGCTTCGAGCCGATTCATAGATGCAACAGTCAGTGTTCATGCTTCCATTCCGTAGAGCAGAACTGTGAATATGTAGCAGTTCAATAGACGGCATTTTGTTTTTAATGATATGTCTCGACTGTTGAAAATGGTTCTCATTCTAACGAATCTTTTGCTTTTATTATTCGCTGTTTAATTTCTGTTGAGTGGTCCCATTGGCTATTTAAATTGGTGCCCAGATATGTATATTGCTCGACTCTTTCCATATTCTGTTGGTTGATTGTAAGTTGAGCGTTTAGTATTGGTTTTTTACTAATTGTCATAAATTTGGTTTTCTTTATGTTAAGAGCTAGTCCGTATCTGTTGCTGACTTCTGTTATGCGATTTGTTAATATCTGTAAGTCATTCAGATTATCGGCAAAAACTATAGTGTTATCTGCATATCTAATGTTATTCAACCATTCACCGTTTATTAGTATTCCTTTCGCACAACCGTCTAAAGCTTCCTTAAATACCCATTCAGAATAAATATTGAACAACAATGGAGACAAAATACAGCCCTGTCGTACTCCACGTTCTATTGCAATTTTATTAGTTAACTGGTCTTCTATTTTGATTTTGGCCCTTTGATTGTAGTAAATATTTCTGATAATTCTAAGATCTTTGTCGTCAATTCCAATTTCTTGCATTAGACTCATTAATTTGTCATGTTTTACTCTGTCAAATGCCTTCTGGTAATCTATAAAGCATACGTATATGTCACAATTCACATCCCTGCATCTCTGAAATAGCACCTGTACAGCAAAAAGGGCCTCCCGTGTTCCCAGAGCATCACGAAATCCGAATTGTGTTCTTGTTAGTTGTTCCTTACATTTTGTATATATTCTTTTGTGAATGACCTTTAGAAATGTTTTAAGTAAATGGCTCATAAGGCTTATAATTCTATAGTCTTCGCACTTTCTCGCATTGGGTTTTTTTGGAAGATTTATAAAAGTTGACACTAACCATTTTTGGGAAATTATGCCTGTATCATATATATTGTTAAATATATTTGTCAACCATTTTATGCCAGCATAGTCCATAAGTTTTAAGAATTCTGAGTGAAAATTATCAGGGCCTACTGCTTTACCATCTTTGGTGCTTTTGATGGCATTTGATAGAACCGAATACGAGAACGATATGCAGGAGAAGAATGATCATAGTCCACAGTTCCAACGTAAAAACGATCAGGGTCCAAGTCCGAACAGGTCCCAGCGCGCTTATTTGGTTAAGTCAGTCGCTTTGTTTGCGTTGTCGAGAGTGCATCTCACATTTTTGGTTTTCGTGTTTTGTTTATCTAAACAAGTATTCTAAAGTGATACTGCATAGTAGTTATAGTTGCCTAAGTTCTACCTTTTCTTACAATGAGTTCCAGTGAAGAAAGTGATTCAGGCTTGTTAAGCATACCTAGCAGTTCTAAAAAGAGGAAAATGACTGGTAGAGTTGGTGATGTCGATAAAATATTAAGAAATTGTACTAATGAGGTTGGGGGTGATTGTAATTGCAAACGTCTGAAATATTTTGAAAATGTTAACGATTCAGAGCGTTCTCGGTTGATCAAAAGTTTTAATGGGTTGAAAGACAGAAATTAACAAAACTTATTTTTGGCAGGGCTAATTTCTGTGCATGGAATTGAACGAAGACTACTTAGGAAACCTGAAGAAGATGCTAATCTTCATGACTTTTCATATGAATATAAGGTAAGAGTGTTACGTGAATGCAAGCTGCAATATATAAAAGTTTGCTTTAAAGCTTTTATGTCGTTTTTTGGTGTCAGTAACCGACGCTTGATAACAGTTAAGAAAGCTCTTGTGCAGACCGGTAAAGCTCCTATTGATGGTAGAGTTATGCATAACAACCGTCCTCGTAAATTACCAGATGACACAAAAAAAGCCTTGATAGATTTTTTTCTTCTCTTAAGGGTAGAAAAGCGCACTATAGTCTTAAGGACTCAAAAAGAGTGTACCTACCTAAACATTTAAATATAAAAAAGCTGATGGTTTTATTCTTGAAAAAAATATAGGGATAAGCATTTTGAAATCTCTTACGAAGTATTCCGCAAAATGTTTGTTACAAAATTTAATATTGCCTTTGGCTACCCACACACCGACACGTGTGCATTATGTAATGAGTATTAAGTAAAAGAAAATAGTTTAGAAAAATCACTAGAAAACGCATCTGCTGAAAATAAGGTTTCATTGGAACAAAAGCTGAGGAAGTTACGTACTGAGATAACTTTGCACCAAAAGAAAGCTGACAGTTTTTTTAGTCGTAAAAGAGAGGCTAAAAAAATTAGTAGAAAAACTGCTAAAACTGTAGCTATTGCCATGGACTTTGGCACGAACCTACAAATTCCAGATATATCAACAAGTGAGGTATACTTCAGACGCCCATTATCTTTTTATTTATTTAATGTCCAAGTATTAGCAACATCTAAATCAGTATTTTACACATATACACAAACAGACGGTAAAACAGGAGCAGACGATGTTGTGTTAATGATAAATCACTACATTGAAAACTACTTAGATGAAACAGTTCAGGAGCTAAAAGTGTTTTGCAACTCATGTAGTAGCCAAAACAAAAACTTTACTGTACTCAGATATTTCCACTACATGACTGCTATTAAAAAAAGATTCAAGGAGGTGACAATCACGTTCCCTATACGAGGCCACTCGTACATGGAACTCGATAAGAATATGGGTTTGATCCCAAAGCGTTCGTCAGCCGAAATGCCTGAAGATTGGAGGGACATTATAGCATCAGCAAGAGTCAAGCCTTCGCCTTTTCATGTTGTGAACTTTGAAAGAAAAAACTTCAAGCTATGGGGAAATTTCCTCTTAACTAAGTACACAAAAAAATTTAGTGCTGCAACACGTCCCATTCGAGAAGTGAAGATTTCGCAGACAAAATCACGAACAATTGAACACCGGGATAGTTACAATGGAGTGTTTACTTCCACACAGATAAGGAGTGTTAACAAACCCTCGTTCAAAGCCCTACGGAGCTACAATCTTCATATCCAAAGCCGATACCTGTACCAAGCTCCAAGTACAGCGATCTTTAGGTCTATAGACTGTAAGCTCAAGAGTTCTACAATAGCCTTCAGTTAGCCTAGAGAGTTCAATCTTATGAAAATTATTTAGAATTTATACATATTAGATAACTAAACAAGATCTATTTTTCAGATTAAAAAAGACAAGACTTCCCCGAATAAAAAAAAATTTTTTTGAACATAAACTTCGTTTCTTGTATTGTAAACAAAATAAGTTAATAACATATAATCCATCCAAATTATAAAAATAACTCATGTACAATTAAATTACGTTAAACAAACAGCTGTTTTGTTTAAATTCTCCCAAGTTACAGTGGAATAATGATCATTCTCCATGCAGTAGTTTTTTTACACCAGGTATAATAAGAAATCGATGCTGATTCCTTTTTTCGAATAATCGATGATACAAGTTTAGTATTAGAGTTATAGCATCTCAATAAGTTAAAGTTAATTTTAAAATAAAAATAAAGTACATAAAAAACATCAAACATTCGGCACAAGTCTTTAAAGTTTAAAAACGCTCCCCTGAAAAATTTACTCTTTGTGACTATGATCGTTCTTCCCCTGTACTCTTCAAATACAAAAGACATAAAACACTTTACAATAAAACAGTATTTCAAAAACTTAAAGCTAAAGCTCAGTTAACAGTAAAAACCTTAAAAAAAATTCGTGGGCTCAATTTGTGTCCAGTATAAACAGTAGGACCCCTATGTGTGAAATCTGGAAGAACGTCAAATATCTGGAATACCTGCTTATAACAAAATTACTTAAAAAAAAAAAGTTAATGGAATAATTACAGATGACTTAGAAATAGCAGAAGAATTTGATAATACGTATAAAAGTAGATTTAATAAAAGCAATTATAATAATAATTTGATTAACTTTAAACAGGACGAAGAATGCAATGTAATTATACCGTTTGTAAATGTCACAGATGCTTTAAACTCCAAATTTAATATAAATGAATACAAAGTTGCATTAAACTCATTTAAAGACACTAGTGGGGTCCAGATAATATCCCAATGGTTGTTTTAAAACATTTACCTAAGAATGCACACAATCGTTTTCTTAACATATTTAATATTATTTGGACAGAACAGAAATTTTCAACAGCGTGGAGAGATGCTATTATAATACTAACATTAAAACCAAAATGGTCAACCGTCGCGTCGTCTCCTCTGGACACTTAAAGATCGAAATAGTATTATTTCAGAACAAACTGGTTTCCGACAAAATAGATCAACTCTAGACAATATTATAGACCTAGAAAGCATGAAGCTTTCCCCTTAATCAAAAATGTATTGGAATATTCTTCGACATTGAAAGAGCCCTTGATACAGCTTGGCGCTACCATATCATTAGATTACTGTACGATTTTGAAATTAAAGGACACTGCCTTGCATTTATAAAAAACTTCTTATATAAAAGTTATATGCAAGTTAGAGTAAATGGTAACTTGTCAAAAGTAGAATTAGAAAATGAAATTCCTCAGAAATCTGTTATAAGTCCTACATTATTTAAAGTTGCCATAAATAATATTCTATGAAATTTATAACTTTCACTTAAAGGCCGCTTATATGCTGACAATCTTGTATTATTTGGTCAAAGCAAAAACTTAAGCAACCTTTCACAACTTGCATAGAATTTCTTGTTAGATATTAAAAAATTGTCGCAGGAAACTGGATTTATCTAAACTAAAACTAAATATATAGTATTTTATAAAAACAAAGTCAGTACACCAATCTCATTATACATATACAACCAATCACAACAATAAAAAGATTCACTAAAATTGCTAGGAGTTACTTTTGACAGAAATTTGAATTGGAACGAACATATCAAAAATCTAACATGTAAATGTTACAGAAGAATAAATTTACTAAAAATTCTAGCACACAAGAATTGGGAATCAAACAGGAGTACATTGTTAATTATATACAAAACTATTATACGATCACAGCTAGACTACGCGGCTATAGCTTACGACTCAGCTTCGAAATCAGTACTTAAAAAGCTCGACACTATTCACAACAAAGCACTTAGAATATGTTTGGGAGTCTTTTGTACAACACCAATTGAAAATTTACTTTGCGAAGTAAATGAATTGTCGTTAAATTATGGAAAAGCTTACCTTAATCTATCGTATGCAACAAAAATTAAGGATAATGTAAAAAATCCTGTCTATAGAAATATTTTTACTGATAATTTCCCAAATTCAATGCAAATCACCGTTCTGTTAAACCTTTCTATAAAAGAATAAAAGACCATTTGCATCTGTTTGATATTGTCATACCTGAATATATTCCACACACATATGACCATAATCCACCTTGGATTATGGTCATATGACAAAAATTCCACTTATTATGATTTAATTATTTCCCATTTAAAAAAAAAATTCTTAGTCGTTATAAAAATTATACCCAGATATACACTGATGATTCAAAATCATCCGAAGGGAGCGTCTGTAGTAACTCCAGCGGAGGTCCTTAAATTCAAACTATCTAATGTTAGTACTATCTATACAGCTGAACTATATGCTCTCTATAGCGCCATAGAACTAATAAATCTGACAACAAATTGCAAATATATTATCTTAACAGACTCACTTAGTGTCATACAAAGCATTCGACAACTGTATCCAAAAAACCCACTTTAAAAAAATTAAAACAGTCCTTCTTCAGGCTTATATGAATCATAATCAGATAAATTTCATTTGGATCACATCCCATTCTTCTTCGCGTGCCATATCAGAATTATCCGACGTTGACGATCACCATTGCGAAGGCTTCTCGATCTTCTGCAATATGAAATAATTGTCCTGCATTTGTTATCTGTGATGTGAAACGTGTAATACGACACTAATAATAATGCACATACTATGTGAATGTCCCCTTTACAATCAACAACGAAGTAACAACAAGATAGAAGGAACACTCCTAGAAGCTCTAGGCGCAAACTGTAACTTTAACAATACTCTGAATTTCTTGAAAGAAATTAGAAAGTACCACAATATTTAATAAACCAAATTGTAATGCAGCAATTTTACCTAATGTAATCCAATAATTTTTCGCTAATGGCCATTTGGTCGATTCGATTTTCTAAATAATAAAAAAAATGTACTTAAATATTGTTTTCTTATCTCTTACAACAAATGAGCAATTGGGCTTCCTCGCACTAAAGCCGCACCCTGTATTATCTCACACAAGTATGTTTACTATATAGCTAATGTGACATATAGCTAATGTAAGCTCGTCCATTACACCTATCGATGCTTACATATGCCGCGAAATATATAAATCATATTTAATAAAAAATGAAATGTGCCACATTTTTAACGCAAATAATGTATTTAAGTAGAAAATAAAAAAAATTATAACCTATACAATATTTCAATATATTTTAAAATATTATTGTAAGTCTGCAAGCTGTTTTTGTATTGCTTTTTACAGTATACTTAAATATTTTGCGTAAGAATTCCTAAGAGTCTGATTATACAATTCTTAAAAACTTAAAGATTTAACTAAATTAAATTTGGGAATTTGATTTGTTTGAACTAAAACAATTTACTTTGGTCAGACGAACTTTCTTAAATTGTAATTGGATTGTGTTTAGAAACGTGACAAAACTTCAAGGATCTAGAGAATTAAGGTCAGGCCCGGGATTCGGAACTGTTTTGAGCAAGAAAGAAAAAACCGCAATCATTTCTTTTGTGACTTATACCGAATAAGAAGGAATTTTCGATATTGTATTCAAAAAATCCATTAAGTTTATTGGGCTTTTCAAAGTAGTTTTATTACTTTTAACATTATGTGACTCATGTAAAGATAAACAACGGTGAAACTTTTATCATAAGAAAAGTTTTTCAAACTTATTACTTACAATTCAAATAATTTTTGTATAAAATATAATTTGAGTCCTAGTTTATATACGTCACTAGGTATTAGCACTTACAGCAATCTTTGATACATTAAATAAATAAATGCTGTAATTAACTCGTTCAGCAACCTTAGGTTCCCGAATGCTCAATGCTGCATGACCACTGGATACACTTCGTAAAATAGAAGAATGTTAGGTATGACGAGAAAGGCAAAAAAGCGAATATGGTAGTCCTATAGAATAAAATAACAAAAACATATCCAATAGAAGATAAGGTATGAAGTGTGTCAATAGTTACAGGGGACAATTGTTACATTGCTATTAAGCCGCGTTTACACGATGACAATTGGCGAGGCAATTGTCATCACGTGGTTGCGGATTGTCAGATGTCAGTCCAGTTAAACGAGAAGATGTTTATACGGGGCCAACTATTGCCATGGCAGTAGACAGCTAAAACATGGCCGATTGCTCGTCATATGTGGTGTTCGGTGAGGAAACTGGCAAAAAACAAGACAGCACTACTGGCCTACACCGTTCACACGGCGCCAATTGTCGCGACAATTGAGATTTCGAGTGGTTGGGGGGCTCACTGGGCGCAGCTCATTTTCCTCAGTCTACTCCCGGAGACAACTGAATTTTGGGCCAATTGTGAGGGCAGTTGGCAAGGCAATTGGCCTAAAGTGTTTAGACGAAGACAATAATTTTATGCCAGTCAGTTGTCTTCTGACAATTGTCACGCCAATTGTAATCGTGTAAACGCGGCTTTAGAGGGCCATTTATGATTTGTAGAATAAAAAATTGTAACATGTGACGACCAATATTACCAAATTATGACCAAATTAATCAACATACAAAACTCTTAGATCTACCTCAAAAAAGTCATGGACCCTTTGTTTATTTTGTATAAAGTCTGTTTGTTATTAGGTCTTTAGTTATGTTTTTATATTCAACTTTATCCATTATTACAGTTGCATTCTACTACCAGCAGACATAGTGAATGCAGCTGTGATAATGAGTAAAATTGACCAATGAACCAAAACATGAACCAATGAGGCCTTTGAAAAACAGAATATATAGAACTTTATTTAAGTTTAATGATTATTTAACAAATTTTTAAAGAAGATTAAATACAACAATTTACAGAAAGACAACCCATTTTTATGGAGTACCAAAAGTTCATAAAGCAAATACATCACTTAAACCTATTTATAGCAATTTGAGTTCTCCTTGTTTTCACATAAATAGTTTATGTACAAATATACCATTACATAAACCTTTAAAATATAATCAAAACAAAATTAAATAATGATGATACATTGGCAACTAGAACAAGACTAAATGTATCAGCTATAAAAAATTTTTGTAATAATATTTTAATTTTAATAATTTAAAATAACTGAAATCAAATTGAGTTTTAGTAAATACAATGGAATTGTTATATTTTACATAATAATTACCAGGTAATAAATATTCATATTCCAATAATTTTATTACGTCCATTACATTAATTAGCTAATTGTAGAGGCGGATCGAGACATCTTGAGCACCTATTGTTAAAAGATTAAAAGGTTTGTATTTATTAGGTACCTGAAAATTTGAAAAATAGTTTAGGTATTAAATATTTTAATATTATTTAAATAAGAAAGGTATAATATTAAATATACTTTTTAGGTTAGTTGTATAGCATAAAGAGTTTATATAACTTGGAAAACATTTTAGCAGATAAATATTTTAAAAACATTCAAATAAGACTGAAATTACAGGTTGAACAGAACAGCTAGTTTAGATAATTTGAGTAGTAGCATAGATTTATATTAGCTGCATTTCAAAAAATTAAATATATTTATATTATTTAATTTTATGTCGATATTATAGTTATTGTCAGTTGGATATGGGTAAAAATTAACAGGGTATTAGGGTATTAATGAGTTAGTTATTGGGTGAAAAATAACTAGGGTGGTAATAAATTCGTAAAAACATAGCAGAACACGGAGGTATTTTAAAAATATTTTTTTAAATTTCGCTGGCTCGAATATTCGAATATTAAGCTAGCAAGAACTTTACTAAATAGGTTTGATTTAGGGGGAAAATTATTAGGATGGCCAAAGTTTAGTCAAAGCCTAACAGAAGGCTTTTTTATTTCAGTTAAAAGTACAGGACGGTGAAATTTCATAGAATATTTTTTCTCCTTACATTTTAACTTAACAGATTATGGACTTCCGAGAGGAGTGATTTGAGGGGTGAATAATTACTAGAGTGGTAATAAATTCGTATAACCCTAGCAGAACACTTTGGAAATTTCCACTGGCTCGTATATTAAGCTAGCGGTAAGGTTTCCAAATAAGATTGGTTTATTATCATTCTGGCTTTACAACCCTACGTGGGTCCTAGCCTCCTCAAGAATTTCTTTCCAGTTGTCCCTATCCATTACCTTTCTTCGCCAAGCACGTATTCCCATATTTTTCATGTCTTCATCGATGTTATCAAGGAACCTTGTTCTAGGTCTTCCTCTTCTTCTCTGACCAATGAATCTATCAAGGAGCGTTTTTCTAGCTGGGTCATTTTGTTCCACCCGCATTACATGCCCTATCCACCTCAGATGTCCCATGATTGGTTTAGGGGTGGAAAATTACCAGGGTGGTCAAAGTTTAGTAAAAACTTAACAGAACACTTTTATTTTAGTAATAAGTATAAGTTTGAATTTTTTTATAAGTATGAGTTTTGTTTTTTTAATTCTGCTAGCTTGAACCGTAAGCCAGGAGAATCGCTCCCTTAAGGGTGGTTCGGTGATGAAAAATTATTATGGTAGTAATTAATTAGTGAAAAATGTGTGAAAAAATGTCATAGGCAAAAAGTTTTTTGTTTGAATCCTGCTAGCTTGAACCTTAAGCCAGCAGAATCGCTCCCCTTAATTTGCACTTTACGGCATGAATTAAGGTAGACAAATTTGCATGAGTTTGGTATATTTCCATGCTGCTTGTTGTATATTATTTATGATAAGTTTCTCTGCTTTTTCTTCAAGTTGTTCATTAGTTTTGAATCGTACATTTAGTTCAATTCTGAGACTTAAGTCTAAAGCTAGCCCAGTTCTATCTGTTATTGGTCAGGGCAGGGTTATTTTTTCTTAGTATATTAAGCTCACTGATTATTAGTCGTATTATAAGAGACTAGATAAATAGTGATCAGAACTGGGACGCTCAGCTTCTTCTATTTTTATAAAATTGGTTGCAACTTCCCTTGAAATGAAAAAATTTAATTTATTTTTATCAGTGGACCAATATGTGGTTTTTCCAGTTGAATGCTATTTTGAATTCATTTTTTCCATTGCTGCATGTAATTATCTACCTTTAATGTTGATTAACCTTAAACTCCATAAAGTGTTTTGGCAATAAAGTCTGCACCAATGATAAATTTTTCGCCAAACGTGTTGGGCAAATAAACATAATTTAATTTTTTTAGATTAACTATGTTTTAGTGAAAAATATGCAGCAACTATTGTTACATCAAATTTTTTTTTTAAACATTTATACTAGCTGCCTGGATAGCTTTAGTCGCTATATTTTTTCTTTCGAAGTGAATTAGATTAGTTTTTACTATTACTGATGCTCCTCCACTAACTGTGTTTCTAGGGTGAAGAGCTTAATATATTTGTGATCCTCTCAGTTTAACGTATGTTTGTTTTGTAAAATGTGTTTTTCATATTAAACACATATCGTTTTTTTTTGGTTGTTTATAGTGAACAGTATCTCCTGCAGATGTTGCAAGAGGCCATTTCCGTTCCAATGTATGTGTGTCTCTCTTTTTCTCTCTCTCTCTATCTCTCTCTCCCTGTCTGTGTGTGTGTGTGTGTGTGTGTGTGTGTGTGTGTGTGTGTGTGTGTGTGTGTGTGTCCAAACAGTCAAAAATCAGTTTTATTAAATATCTTAAATGTTCTGTTTTCTCTTCTTAGTCTAAAAAAATTGATCATTCCATGTTACTTAACCGCCTAACTAAAGTTTTTTTATAGTTTTTAGTTATCTTACTAACTTTATACCCATAACAATCCACTAATTATGTCAGGCATATTTACAAAAAGCGTCTGAATTATCTCCCACACTCGTTTCGGGCCACGAACTATGGGTATTGTTTCTGATAAATATGCGTCTTACGCAGACAAGGGTCTACCATATTCATTAGTTGTAGAAATAGTTTAAGCGAGTGACAAAAAGTGATGAGGGATTCCACTTGTGTGGTTATCCAATTAAGAAATAGACGCATCTGACTAAGTTTTGGATTTATGTTCTCACAACAAGCATGAAAGTTTGTTGGGATGGACTCGAACTTCGAATAATGGAATGCGTAAAGGGTTCGAAATAGACGCATAAATTGGAACTATATTTGGCCGTATGTATGAAATTGGGGCGAAATGAAATTTTCCGAATTTATGGTTAATCTATCAAGCCTAGAGACTTTTTGCATATTTTAGGGATACATATTAAAATTTGTTTTGTGTGTTGTAGTCTGTAAATGATATTTAAAATTGAAATGTATGTATATACATTATGTCCTAGTACATTGGAAGCACAAAGCAACCTTTTTTATTATTAATTTAATAAAAAGGCAATATTTATAAAAACATATGTATGGACTAAAACCCATGGACGTAGCATGGACGTATTATACGTCCATGCTAAAACTTTATTTAAAAACTTTAATTTTCGTTTATATTACTAATATACCGACATATCATTACATTGACCAGTTTTATTGTCAAAATCTCATATACAATATTTTAATACAGTTAACGAAATTCATAGAATCATGCAATAATACGGTTTAAACTATCTGTTTTTTGATGAATTTTAGCCACGTCTTTATTGCAAAATCGAGACTTTCCTCAGGCTAAATGATGTGTCGCGATAATGTTGTGACGAGACTTAAAGAAAATGTTATTTAATTTATTTGTAGAAATGCAAGCAATGCAACTTATAGTTGCCTCCGTCTGTCTATCATCCGTCGGCAAATTCAAACAAATACCGCCTTTAGTCCAGACAGATTAAGGTATTTTTGGAAAAATGATATGTTTTAACCAAATAATGCTTTAAATTTAATGTAAAATATAATATGTGTAAATATAATACAAATAATGTAAAAGTAAAAAAAAAGTTTAATTCCTGTTGCTTAATATTTTTTATCGTCTAATAATTTTAACTGTACTAATATTACTTAAGTATTTACTTTAAGTTCTAAAACGACTAATTTACAATGAGAAAGCCATTGTTTTCTTTTATTTGAAAAATATATGTCTCGACAGCTAATGGTCATTGACATAGGTACAATTTACCTTCATGTTTACATGGTTAATACTTTACATTGGGTACAAATTAGTTACAATACATTATTTATACATTTTGTTTTAATTAAATTGTATAAAATCACGAATGTGTTGTCTGTGTGAGTCCATTTCAAATAGGTAAAAAGAAATAAAATAAGACTTACAATCAATTTACTTTTACCACCAAAACGACCCGTTTCGCTTACTACACTTTGCTAAGCATCTTCAGGTCTAACAGTACCAGGTAAATTAAATGCTGAAATTACAAAGCCCACATTAGGGTGCTGTCTTATAAAGATAACAATAACAGTAATTATGCCAATATTACATGTCTGTGATTATTAATATGAATAAAATTGATGAAGCAGACAAAGTAAAAACCACAAATTGGTATAAGAGATAATCTATTGAATTGAAATAAATTAGTAAATAACCAAAATACTACTTACATGCTGGTACAAGAATTATTAATTTATGATTCGTGAAACATAGCTCAAACTATCCTGGATTTCTGGTGATGGGTGATCATCTGTTTTTTTTTGTTTTATTGTAACTGTCATTAAACAGTTACAATAAAACTAAAAACTTAAAACTTTATGTTTTTTAACAGGTTTAATACATTTTCAAAGTTGCTGCTGTTTGAGATAAGTATATCTTTTAGGTTGTTACCAAGATTGTATTTTCTTCTAGCCGCTAGGTAGTGTTAACAGTCAACTTACGGACTTACGGAAGTCGTGGTGTTGCAGTACTGGCACAAAAACTAATTACTGGAATTCAATAGGCGTTCATGTGTAAGGCGTGTGTGTCCTATTCTCAATCTTCGATTGATAGATTTCTCCTTTCTTTTTATTGGGGGAGCTGGTGGTAGAAAATGTTTGGTTGTAAAACGCTTAACTTGGTATTGCTTCTTTTCCAATGTTCATTCCAAAGATCCATTATTTTATGTTTGAGTGTTTTTTTATTAGATCTGATGATGTTTGAATGTCTGTTGTTACGTTAAGAGAGCATGCTTGTTTTGCTGCTTGATTGGCTTTTTCGTTATCTGGAATACCGACGTTTGATGGTACCCACAATATTGTTACTGTAATTACATTAGTTTGAAGCTGATGTACGTTTCTTATGGACTGCATCGAGGACAGAGTGTCCGTACAGATTGCTATAGTTTTATCATCATTGAGTGGAGTTTTGACCGCTTTTAGTATTAAATATAGTCCAGCTGTATAAATACTGCAATTGCTGAAGAGTCGAAACAGGTTGATGGTGGTTTTAGTATTCCATATAGTTCAGCAGTATAAACACTGCAATTGCTGGAGAGTCGAAACAGGTTGATGGTAGTTGTAGTAGTTGTAACAGCACAGCTAACACCTTCTTCAGTCTAAGATGCGTCTGAGTAAAGGATCTTATTAAAGTTGCATTGATGTAGTATTTCATAGAATCTTTGTTTGAAAATGGCAGTTAATATTTCATTCTTATTATATTTGGATAATTCGATATTGAAATTTCAAATTTTACATATCCATGGAGGAGTTTGAGGGACCGTGAAAGAGCTGTTCGAGAACAGATTGATACCTAAATAAGGAATTAATATCTGTATAGTGGACGGTACCATTTTTGGATTATTATTAACTGGTAATTGTCTATTACAGATGAGGTTTCTTGTAGGATTTGTGGGATTTGCTGAAACTATAGAAATAGAGCAGTAGAAGTTGTTGTCATCTTAGATGAAGCGAAGGTTTAAAACATTCTACATGAATGCTTTCCACCGGACTGGATCGGAATGCTCCTAAACAGAGTCGAAGGGAAGTACTTTGGACTATATTTAGACATGTAGAAGATATAGTCAAGTTTGGAGCGAATAAGAGCTCGAGATTTTAGTAGTGTTTCCTGATCGGCTCTCCAACTATAATGAGCTAGTGATTTCAGGAGATTCATTACGCCGATAAGCTTTATTTGGTCTACTACTTGGAGAAAATTTCTATTCAGAGTAATGGTTGGAGATTGCGTGTTTTGTCTTCTGGTAAAATGAATAATTTTGGATTTGGATGAGAAGAAGTTAAGGCCGGATTGTGTTTATTTTACTTAGCGTATTTTGTAGTAAAGTATTTGTGCTGGATGTGACAGAACAATATTATGTCGTCAGCATTATATTCCGTATTGTACAGGGTCGTTTATGAATGAACTAAAGTCGTTAATACTAAGGAGAAATAGTTTGCTGCTTAGGACAGACTCTTGTGGGACACCTTGTGTAACGTTTTATTACTCAGGAACATACATTAAAATTTTTACTAATAAAGAATCATTTTTTTTTAGTTCTAAAATATCCATTACCAGTATAGCAGATACAATCCAGTTATACAGTGTGCGGTTGCACCCATGTTTTTATCAAAACTTACTGATGACGGTCTTCTACGACCAAAAATGTTTCGATAAATTTTTAATTGTTCTTTTTAGAAATTTGTACAGAGTGTCCCAAAGTGGTATACAGGGTATACCAAAAACAAGAGGAGATAGAAAAAAAGTAGTAAAGACGTCATGACTTTTTTTTTCGTTAAAGTAGCGATTAACTAATCAAATCATCAATCACTCCCCACATTAGCCAGATACAGAGCGAATATTAAAAAACATCAAAAACGACAAGAATAAATGAGGAGGTTTCAAGCAATACCGAATAAATTTACTTTTTACGAAAATTTTGTTAGTGGCCAATATCGGTTCATTTCGTTAAATTACACCATATATAAAAATATATAAGAGCAAAAACGAATAAATCCTACTGATTGGTGATATTCATGTTTGCATGCAAAACCGAATAAATTCATTTTTTTTTCAAAACCAAATAAATCTACAAATGCGCATTTGTTTCATTCGAACAATAGATGGTATTAGGGAGGTATTAGAGATATTTTGTCGTTGATTGATTCGCCTCTGCATGTTTACACATTGACTGGAGCGACCGCGTGTTTTTTGTTCAGTAAGAGGTTGTCAGTAGTCTGTGAACTGGGTGTGGCTAAGTGTATATTATTTCTGGTTTAAACTGTTTTTAGCGGGTTTAATATACATAGTTCGATACAAGTTTCGGTAACAGAGGTACTGTTAAATAAAGAATATGGAAGAAAATTTTTTGGGTGAGTCAGTAGCTGTGGAAGAAGCCAATCAAGGAAGCAGAATAAGGGAAAAAGCCCCGAAAAAGCTAAGAGGAAAAGTTGAAAGGTAAGGTTTAAAGGTACTTATAGATTAGTAGGTATAGCTCATTTTGGGATAGAGGCAGGTTTTTCAAAAGGTCCTTTTATAAATCGTAGACTAGTAAATATTGTTTCTCTCTTTCCAGTAAAGTTAATAGTTGTTAAGTAATTGGATTTTTTGGTTTTTTTTAAGGGGGTAGGCGCAAAATCTTGATACAATGTTATTTAAATTTATTCTTTTTTTTTTCGAATTCTGAGAAAACTAATAAATATTTTTGAAAAATTTAAACGCTGAATGAAAGTTTGCAGAATGTTTGTATTTGTATCAAAAAAGCATACGTTGCTTATTTTGCGTTATTTCTAATTCCTTTGAAAGTTTGTTAATCCTAAAAGTAACGGGTAAAATCATTTATTATTTATGTGTAATATCAAATCGGATCGAATCGAATATAATCGAATTTATAAGAAATATTCACTTCTGTCGGCACTCCGCAAGTGCCAAGCTATCTTTTTTTCTTTTTTAACCTTATGTATTTTATTTTAGGTTCCAAGATCCAGATCCAGACTTAAAGAAATTTAAGCGTCCTTGCTCACATGACAATAAAACATACCAATGCCAAAATGTTAAAACATCAGATATTAAGAATATAAGAAGTCAGCTGTATAGTGTACCAGAAAAAAGCATTCAAGATGTGAAACTTTGCCATATGATAAGCGTTTCCGGTACCGTAAGAAAGAGATATGTTAAAGATAATCCCCGACAAAGAACAAGGGCAGCAAAGTTCTTTTTAAAAATTAAGAAAACAAGATCAACAGGGGTAGTTAAAGTCTGCAGGGCTTTTTTCATGGCAGCAACCGGTGTTAAAAACTACAGATTGTTTACATTATGTAAGATTGTTGACTCAGGAGACTGTTCCAAAGAGCGAAGAGGAGGGGACCATATTTCAACAAAAAGTTTGGACAAGAGGAAGAAAGTACGCGAATTTGTTGGTAAATTGCGTGGCGTCGAAAGTCATTATAATCGAAAAAAATCTCGAAGAATCTATTTACCTGCCCATCTTAGTATTAGAAAGTTACAACGTATGTATAATGAACAGGCTGAAAGTCAGTACCAAGTTGGCTACCATATGTTTAGAAAGGTTTTTCTAACAAAATTTAACATTGGATTTTCGTCTCCAGCTTCTGATACCTGTTCCCAATGCACGCGTCTAAAGCATTTAATTAAATCGGAAAAATACGAAAACGAGCAAATCAATTTTATGACTGAATATCGAGTTCATAAAAAAAGAGCAAAAGCATTTTACGAGCTTTCTAAACAAGAGCAAGAAAATTCCCTGACATTTTGCTTTGACCTGCAGCAGGTTCAACTCTTACCACGCACGCCAATTTCGGATGCATTTTATTCACACCAAATAAGCCTCTATTCTTTTTGCTGTGTTGGTATAAACTCCAAAAATCCAACGTTTTATATTTGGACCGAAGATCAGGCTGGGAGGGGCGCTACAGAAGTGTCATCTGCTTTGTTCGATTACCTAAAATTTTTGGAACTAAATAATATAACTCAGATTAGATTGTTCTGCGATGGATGTGGGGCCCAGAACAAAAATTCTCATTTGATTCATATGTTAATGTTTTGGTTGTTAAAGTATTCTCCTGATAATATCACAAAAGTTTGTATTACCTATCCAGTAAGAGATCACAGTTTTATGCCAGCAGATAGAGTTTTTGGGCGACTTGAAAAAATATTTAGAAAGAATCCAACTATTATATCTAAAGAAGAATATATCGGTCATTATGCACAAGTCAGAACTGCAAAAGTCTTAGGACAAGACTGGAAAATTTTTGATATCAAGGAATTACAAAATTACCTTAACAAGATTGTTGGAATATCAGACTTAAAAAGAATCTGTTTGGAAAAGACAGATTCAAAAAACTAAAGAAATTAAAATTTTAATATCATGCTTTCAGCATTATCGATTTAAAGCCCAATCCGAACTTAGGCGCTCAATTTACAAAAAGGGAGAGTCTTTAAAAAATTTTTTGCTATCCGAAGTCAACCTGCGAAGTGCCATTCCACCAAAGAAGATAAAAAGTGTTCAACAACAACTTATGGAAAAACAATTTGGAAAGGAGTGGAAAAGTGACGAAAGTTTTTTGTGGTACAAGAATCTTTTATGTGAAAATAATCAAGTGGTTGAAGATACTGAGGAAGAAGAAGAGCTTAGAAATGAGTGTGACTGTCTAGAAGAAGAGTTTGCACTTCATATTTAAATGCACTGTTGGATGTGCTATTAGTGTATCAAATGTTATATGTTTTTTTTTGTATTACTAATAAAAATAATACTTTTGTTAATTCTTGCTAATAAAGTTGTGAGCAAAATGAAATAAATCCAGTTATTTCAAGCAAAACCAAATAAATCCACTTTTGTTTAAATTTTCTTTTGCACTAAATATCACTTTTTTAAATTTATATTGTAGCAAAAGTTTTATTATGACTTCTCTAACAGTATTTTCGAACAAGATAAACAAAAAAAAATAATTACTTTTTGCGTCTCAGAAAAATCCTATTTTTCCAAAAATCGGTTTTAGTGGATTTATTCGGTTTTGCTTTAAACCTCCTCAAATATCTTCTTTATTAAGAAAAATTTTATTAAAATGTTGATAGATATATAATAGACGCGTTCAGGTAGTTTAGTACTTTTTTCCAATTTTTTACATACATGAAGCAACGTTTTTCTGTAGCCACATTGTTATCTTTTTTTATTGGGGCATTTTAGATCAAATATAAATTAATCTGCTTAATTCCGTCGAAAAATTTATTGTCTAAATCCTAACTATCATTCGATGTTTCTCAATTCACCAGAATTTCATCTGCAACAGAAAACCGAAAATATCTGATATACCACCATTATTTTTTATGATTACAAACCGATAACATTTCTATGCAACGCCAAATCTCATTCTGGAGCAGCCAACAAGTTAACTTTTATCGAAAATTATTTCTATTAGGGTAGCGCTTCGCTACGACTTGAGCTTTATCTTTATTCTTTCACGAGAGCCGTCTTGAGAATTCCTTTGCGGCTACTCCGGTCTGCAAATTCGCTTCTTGACTGAAATATTCTTATCAGCAACGGACTGAGGTTAGATACCTGTTACTCAAGTGTTTCTTCAATTTATTTGGCCTAGATAGAATTTCATTTAATATTAAAAATAGTAATATGGATAGGTATAAAAAAGAGTTTCAAGCAATGTAGTTATAACAAAAAATTAATTATTGTATTAACAACAAAACTTTTTAAAACCTAACTATTACTATTTTCAAAAATCGTTGACTCTTAATGGATGATATCACGCATTCCATAGAACATAATTTGAACTTTTCGGATAAATATTAAAAAAATATTGTCCTCCTATTATTTATCATCATCATCATGCAACCTCTTCTGTCCACTGCTGGACATAGTTCTCTCCCATTTTTCGCCACTCTTCACGCTTCTGTGCTTCTTGTTGCCATTTCTTGGATATTCGTCCAATGTCGTTCATACAGCGTGTTGGTGGTCGTCCTCTGCTGCGTTTGTCTTCTCTTGGGCGCCAGTCAATTAGTTTTCTGGTCCATCTTGTATCTTTCAGTCTCGCTATGTGACCTGCCCAATTCCATTTCAGCTTGGCTATACGTTCGACGACATCACTGATACCTAAGTCTTGATTCCTTATTTTGCCTTTTTTTGTCACGCCGAGAATTGATCTTTCCATGCGCCTTTGTGCCACTTGCCTTTTTAGTGCTGTTGTTTTTGTGAGCGTAAGAGTTTCTGCTCCGTATGTCATAATAGGAAGAACGCATTGGTCAAATGTCTTCCGTTTTATAGCTATCGGGATGTTGCTCTTAAAGATGTCTCTTAGTGAACCATACGCCGCCCAAGCAAGTGTTATTCGTCGTTGAAATTCGCAGGTCTGGTTGTCCTTGCCTATTCTAATTTCATGACCAAGATGTATGTACTTTTCTGTCAATTCTACCACTTGATTTTGGATGATTAGGTGTTCGCTGGGAACTAAATTTTTCATAAATTTGGTCTTACTGATGTTCATTTTTAGACCTATTGTTAAACATACGTTTTCTAATTCTTGTACCATTTGTTGTACTTCACCCAAATCTTCGGTAATAAATACTATGTCGTCGGCAAAACGCAGATGATTAAGCATTGCTCCATCCATTTTTATTACTCTATTTTCCCACTTTAGCATTTTAAAGGCGTATTCGAGGATGGTTATAAATAATTTAGGTGAGAGAGTGTCGCCTATTTTAATGGACTAACTTATGTAAAACACTAGATAACTGCATATATGGGCCTCTTGGTGGCGGGATACAAGGTGACTCTGCAGTACTTACAGTAGCAATTCTAGTAGTTCTAGAACATTCAAGATGACATCGAAAATTTATGAAATGTCTAGTGAATGATAATCTATGAAATGTTTTTAATAGTTTAGAACAGTAGTATTTTGAGTTTGGAAGTTTATAGTTGTCATTGTATTAAGTAATAGTTGCTTAGCACTAGTCAATATTTAGGAGACATTCGTTGGACTTTCCGAGTTTGAATTTGTATCAGCCCGAGTGTCTAATGAAGCAAGGATTTTGAAATAATATTAATATTGAAACCGATTCTAGCACGAGAAGTTTAACGAATTTGTTCTCCTAGGCCATATATTTGGCAATATTTGGCCATTTATTACAACAAAGCGATAGTAGCTTTTGTTCAAAGATCCTGGGTATCTTGACGCCTCTTGACCGCAGTGTAATTCGAGTGGACCATCTTTTGTTAGTTCTTCTTTTTCAACATTTTAAAGATTTAATACTGTGGATTACATCACTGACCTTGGTTTTCCGTATGATCCATTCTATCGTTTTTCGATCTCTCAATTTTATACCTGGCGTGCATCCTTCCATTGACCTTTGAGTTACTTTGAGTTTCGCTCTTATCTCTTTCTTTAATGTGCAAATTTTGCAGCTGTATGTCATGATCGGTAGTACCTATAAACTGATTGAATGCTTTGATCTTCAGGTGGAGTTGCATCCTGGATGAATATAATTGCGTCTATATCAAAAGATGCCCAGTTCTATTTTAATGTTCATTTCTGAAAGTAAGAAGCATGATTTATGTATTAATTGTCCTAATGTATACACACTCGTCTACGGTCTTAAGTGCAGTGTTGTTTATTATTAAATTTTGGTTAGTCAGTAACTCATTGTACATGGTTTTTGTTTTTTTCAAATTTACTTTTACTCCAACTTCAATGCTAGCTGCATTCATGCCATGTCGTCTAAAAATCTTAGAAGGCTAAGGTAGTCTTTATTAATAGATATGCCTTTGTTTTGCCAGTTGATTTTATTATATATTTTTTCGTAACTTGCAGTAAAAAGCTTCGTTAATATTGCATCTCCTTATCGGACGCCTCTGGTAGTGGAAAATTTGGGAGTATTTTCATAAATATTTACCTTGGCTTTTGCTTGTCAGTATATATATTTGCTAAATACTTCATATACAGTTTGTCAATGACTTGGTTGGTCAAAGCTTCTATTTGATTTAAATAAAATTTTACATCAAAAACTACATAAGAAAGCCCTGAAATTAGTATTTTCACCAACAGAGAAAAAACCCAGTCGCTTCGGCTCGAATACATATACAGGCAAGATATCAACAAAAGTAGCCGAACATATAAAAAAAAAAAAGGAATAACACCAGCATTCAAAGCTAACAAAAACTTGAGCAAATCTATTAAAAACAATAAGAGCCAAAAGAAAAATCACTAACAAACTGGTGTATAAGTACTTAAATGTGGCGACTGTCAAAAACGTACATTGATCAAACTAGTAGAAGTTTTAACAAACGAACAGCAGAGCACAAATGGGCTTTGTATAGTAAAAAAACAGATTCTACGTACGCACTTCACCGTCTAGATCATAATCATTCTTTTAATGACCAATTTTGGATTCTTCACATTCAAAGTAACAGTCTTAAGCTGTATTTATTAGAATTTATGAAATTTAACAAAGTAAAAAATTCTGATTTAATTAAAAAAATATATAATTCTGAATAACCAACTTAACCCGTAATCGGTGACGTGGAGTCTGAGCGACTCTTGCGAAATTAAAAACCGGTTTAAAATATTGAAGCAGACGACTCTGGATACCTGCAGCTAAGTACTTTTCTAAAAATAGTTCATAAACCAAGCGTTTTTGTTTGATTAGTTTACGGTTAGCCGTAACTAACGTCACCGTTAGTTACTTTTTATCGAGCGTTTTACATTTCTTCATGTAAACTATAATGGATCATCAACCAACTACGTCACGATCGGTTAGTGTTACAGATCTGAAATTTAAAGAGAAAGTGTTACATTGGTTCAATGATTTGGACTCTGAATATAGTGATATTTATGATATTGACAGTGATGCGGTAATAGAAAGCAGTCATGAGTCGGCATCTGAACGGTCTGATAGTGAATCTGATCCAGAAGACAATCGTCCAGTGATAATGAAAATATTATATTGGCGTCAAGATCTTCAAACTACTTTTATGGTAAAAACAGATTTAAGTTGTCAGCTAGTGCACCAAAAATTATTCGTACTCAAAAGCATAATATTATTTTACATTTACCGGGGCTGCAAGGAAAGGCAGCCCCGGTAAAAAATTTTCTTATGTTCTTAAAAAAAACAAAGCCGTCATAGTAGTATCCTCCATGCATCATAGTATAGCCGTAGATGAAAAAACCCAAAAACCAGAAATAATTGGTTTGTATAATATGACGAAAGGCGGCGTTAATCCTTTGGATGAAAAATGTGCGGTTTGCGGTTCGTCCAGAAAAACGCAACGTTGGCAAATGGCTATATTTTACAAAATACTAGATATGAGTACAGTTAACGCTTTCATTATATATCAGTATTATAGAGAATCCAAACCCTTAGACAGGAAAGCTTTTATGAAGGTACAGGCTGAAAGCTTAATTAAAACACACATGAAACAACGAATTGATATCGACAGAATCCCGACAGAAATTAGAAAAAACATAAAGCGAATACTGTGCGTGGTTAAACCTCCTTCTTTTCAAGAAGATCGGTTAGCAGTTCGAAAATATTGCTACATTTGCCCATCAAAACTTCATAAGAAGACATCTTATTTATGCATCTGTTGTAAACAACCCATTTGCTTGACTTGTTCTCATAAAATATGCAGAAACTGTAACGTTGAAAAAGAATAAAAAAAAAAATAATACCCTTTTTTGTCTTTATTTACCCCCTGCACGTTCCGTTACGTTTGGACTACGGATGATAATTTTTATTACCATAGATTATTCAATATTTGTTATACCTAATATTAAAACCATTTGTACATACTAAATTTAAAAATAGTAAAAAAAAAATTAAGTTTTGCTACGTAACACCGTACTCTATTTATTTGCAACTTTTGACAAAAATGTTAATAATAAGAATAGTTAGTAACAGACAGAACTAAAAAAGCAATAGTATATTGCAAAAATTCCTAAAGAACAGATTATTATAAACAATGTGATAAAATAATTATTTAAATTTGAATGAGACCAGCATATATTTATGATGAGTCCCGTAGACTCCGCGTCACCGGTTATGTTCCTAAAATCGGACGTCACCGCTTACGGGTTAAGACGCATAGTTCTCACCTTCTAAACTTATTTAGTTAAAGACTATAAAGTGTAAACCCATACCAAAAATAGATTACTTCAAATGGTATTCTACCGAAACAGCTGTAGTGATAATAAATTACAAGAAATTTTGTGGAAATGTTGGATAAACAAGGTTCTCAGTGTTTTATTGGTAGAGACAATGAATTTTCATCAAGTAACGATCTAGTTAAGTTATAGTTAATATTTTATAACACAATAATGACTAAAAACAAACAAGTTACAATAAACTAGAAAACGTACAAACCAAAGTCATTCATTTATTTCGTTTACGAACAAAACTTTGAGCTACATTGTTTCTATATTTTGGCTGCTATTCGACCCGCACTCTCTAATTCGTCTCTGTATTTTCTGCATCTTTGTCAGCTTTCCCGAGTGCAGATAGAAGGTATACGAAGTAAACCTGAACCCAGCAAGTGACCGTTTACTCGACGATATATTGCCGTCTCCGGAAATTACAACTTCCTGAAGAAGGTTCGAGGACGCTCCCAGCAACGGAACGATGTAGCCGCTTTGCAAGGACTGCCTAAAAGTTATTTTCTGAAAAAAGAAGTCTCGACGAGTCTCTGTGTAATATATGCGAAAGATAAACTAACACTCAGAGAGCGTTTTGTTAAAAAAATAGCTGTGAGCCACTTAACACAAAGCGTTATGTTTAAGATTTATTCGAACTAAAAATCCACATTTGTTTGGTAGGATTTGAAAATAGTATATTTATGTTTTGTTATTTGCGGCAAACATACGAACAAGATAGAATAAATTGACAATAATAATAATTTGCACGTCGAGTTTTATCCATTACTCTCATCCTCCAATTTGTGACGTTGAGTCTTTTTAGATTATCTAAATCCATTTTCTTCCTGTTGTAAATCGACCTCCTCTCTGAGATTCACTTATTGTACTTAAAAGTAGCATATTCGGTAGTTTACTCTCTGGCACACCCTGCATGTGTCCAAATCATCTTGCTGGGTTTCTTATTACTCCTAGTATGTTGGGCTCCATGTATAACTCTCTCAAATCTTCATTTGTTCTTCTGATCCAAACGCCGTTTTTTATTTTTCCCCAAATATTTTCCTTAGTTTTTCTCGGTCCCCTATCTGCAACATTTCTTGTTTTTTTTTTTTAATTATTGTCCATGTCTCTACTACAAGTTGCTATAGGCCTAATAACCGTTTTGTATACTCTTAATTTGGCATCTCTTGATATGCATTCCTTTTTACTTAGTAACATATTTCATGCATAAACATGATTGTTTTCTTTCATTAGTCTATTTTGAATTTACACTACAACTACAGCAATAAGTTATTTTTTGAACTACTTGAAGCCGTAAGTATAATTTTTCTGTTTTGTATAGCTTTAGATAGTAGTTGTTTTGGTATAGTAATACTAAAATCTTATTTTATTTAATTTTTAATGAATAATAAATATTATTAATCCCTGCCATTTCTTTTATCCAGATTTGCAATTAAGATAAGACGTTAGCTGGAATTATATTATTTCACTTTACAATCTGCTTCCCAAAGTTATCACTACCTGCATTACTAATATCTCAAAATTTTGCTTTTAGTTATATTGCAACGGACAGTACTTTCTCAATCACTTTACTTTTGAATATCGAACTGTGAAAGTTTTTATCCAAGTCAAGTTTTTATTGTACGGTATAGTGTAAATTTTATGCTCAAGCATGAGTTCAATGGTAAATAAACTGGATGCACATCTAAAAGTATTCTAAGGATAAAAGTTCGGAAAATATATGAGATGCAGATCAGAGTAGTTTGAAGACATAAAAATAAGAACTGCCCACTGAAATTGCTCACCAAACTTTAACGGCTTCAAATCAGCGAGAAAACTGGATAACACAGAATACACCATTCATCCTCATCGACCTGTATATGCCCACTGCTAGACATAGGTCTTTCCACTTGTGTTTGTCTTGTGCGGCTCGCTAACCTTCAGTTACCGCTAATATGCTTCAGGTCGCCAGTACATCTGATTGGTGGGCGTCCTCTGCTCCATAGTACTACTTCTATTGGTCTCTACTCGTCGTCTACTATACGTTTTCTTCGTCGGTTGTCTGATAATCTGGCTACGTGCCCTGTCCAATTCAATTTTAGCGACACGATTATTTAAATAGTTTTTTTTTTTGTTCTACACGACGTACTGCTTCATTTGGGATTCGGTCTCTTAAAGAGACACCCAAAATCTGACGCGTGGCTCTCTGAGTCACGCGACTCTTTTTTTGTGAGTGTTAATGTTTTCGATCCATAAATGAGTACAAGTAACACACACTGGTCAAAGATTTTACTTTTGATGTATATGGATAGGTCTGATTTAAATACATAGTTTAATTTACCAAACGCTACCTAATGCTGCTAATCCTATGCGATGTGGGAGATCACATGTCTGGTTATCTTTACCTAACTAAATTGAGTCCTTAGTACTAAGACGAGGCAGCTTGCACAATATCCCTTTCATTACCAGCAATATTTTTATTCATATTAATATTAGTCTGACCTCCAAGGAAGCGTGATATAATTTTTCGACATTATTATTGCATCATCCATACAATCCGCTTTACGGACAATGGCATTTACGAATCTCAATAGCTAAACTTTCTATTTATATTGATACAACGTTACCAAGGCAATATATCTTAAATGATGCAAAACTAAAAACTACCAAGGGTCTAAAAGAAGCCAGCGAAAACTGTTATGCTGCGTTTGAATGGCAGGTAATCTAGAAATATCAACGAAAATAGCGGTAATGTATTTGAACGTCAAGTCAACTATCCAACTATCTCTATTTATAAGTAAATATTGTATTTATTTTGCTGTGTGGTTTTAATTTGGGAAAATAAGGTACCCCAGTGTGGTGCTGTGGCGTTGTGATCATCGAGAACATTAGGACACAGGTTTTCCAAAGATACAGGAAGAAAGTGGATTAGAGCTAAGATTAATACTATTACAGGAATTACTACTAAAGTCAACAGTCTTTCTGTTTAAACTGCGTCGATTATCATTGCGCCGAGCTGTCGACATCCTCTGCAATATCTTCTTCAGGGCTTCCGAGGTCTCAGTCAAGACCACTCATCTTTCATTAAATATTGTATATCCAACACTTATTTCATCTTCCAAAATTATTTCTATAGACAAATAAATCGTGACCCAATAGGCTCTCCACTATCTCCAATAATTGCCAATATCTTTTTGGAAGACTTCGAGACCCGAGTACTATCTATATCACTGCTCAAACCCACATGTTGGCTACGATATGTTGATGATATATTCGTCACCATAGCAGGGATGCTTTGGTGTCTTTCCAAACGACTCTAAATGGTATACATCCTAGTATTCAATTTACAATTGAGTTGGAAACTTATTCATCCCTACCGTTTCTCGACGTTATCATAAAGAAAAACCAATCCCAAGGTTTTCATTACTCTGTTTATCGAAAGTCCACCCATAACAATCATTACTTACATACCAACTCTCATCATCCACCTTCACAAATTAATTTAGTCAATAATACCCTTATCTCCAGATAAATACGCCTTTGCTATGATGCTAGTAGATTCGCTGAGCTCTCTCTTTCTCTCTTTAAGCAATCCCTCATCTAAAACGGATACCACAAAAATCACATCATAGGACTATCCACAGGCATCTGCCTCCCACTCAATCTCAACACAAAGACTCAGACCCCCATCATACGAAAGCATTCCTTCTTTACGTCAAAGAAGTCATTGACAAAATCGACAAAATTCTTAAATAAAGAGAAATAAAGACAAGATTTACCCTCCAACAAAAACTTTTATCTCTTGTCCGATCAATCAAAAACAATATTCCAAATGAACAACATGGAGTTCGTGAAATTCCTTGGGAACTGCTCCCGATCCTATATAGGCCAAACAAATCGAAGAATACAAAATAGGATTTATAATTATTCCATTTCTGTTCGCATTTACGACTTAATTTTAGCTCTAGATCAACACCATCTTCATACAGGTCACTAAATTGATTTTGGAAACTTCATCTATAGCACCCGTCAGCTTTTATAAACCAAGAATTATCCGAGAAGCTATAGAAATTGAAAAAAGGCCAAATTGTTTTAATAAAAGAGATGACGGCATATGGTTACCTTCGACTTGGAGACCTCTTATAAAGAAAATATCGTCAAATTCTACTGTCAAAGAAATTAAAATACTCCTGTCAGATATTTTTGCGCCAACCCCGGCGCCAATCCCCACGCTAACCCCAAAACCAACCTTTACCCAAACCACGTCACCATCGACGGTATAAATGAATCGTCCTCTTTTCACTGCACCAGTAATGCATTGATTATTGATCAGTGTAGTAGTATCTGGGAGCTCGGGAGATCTTAAAGGTATACTCTAATGCCGTTATGAATAATTTCTGTGACAATATATCTCCTTTCATTGGTCGGGTTTTGTCGTGTATCTTAATAGTCATAGTGGCAATTTTGTAAATATTGTATATAAGTTCACTATACCTATGGTCAATCCTGCTGTAATTCATTGCTTCTATAAGGCTGTCTATTTTGATCGTGTCGAACGCCTTATGAAAATCTATGAAAGTGGGGACAAGAGGTTTGTTGAATTCTATAGATTTTTTATTAACCGTCTTTACTGTATGGAGGGACCCATAGGATTTTTTATTCATTGGTACCATAATTTGATCGAAATCCTGCCTGCTCTCTCGGTTGGTAGACTTTTTCTTCAATCATGTCACTAATCTAGTGAAGAGCTTGTATATGTGGTTTAACAGGCTAATAGGTCTATAGTTCTCTAGGTCGGTTCTATCTTTTTTTTATGCAAAAGGATGGTTATAGCATTGTTCCTTTCTTTGGGCACCTCTCTTTGCTGCAAACATAGATTAAACAGTTTATTTAATCGAGTTAATAGTATATCTCCTCCATTTACGATAGCTTGTATTACAATTCCATCCTTTCCTTGGGCTTTGTTATTTTTCATTTTTCTTAACGCTTATCCAATCTCACCTACCTTTATTTCTGGTATTAGTTCGGAACCTTTCTTCTTTCTTAGAAAGAAAGAAAGATATAAGCAGATATTCCAAGAAAAATTAGACAAGATTTTGAAAGGTAGGGCAAAAACTGCTAGTATAGAGGAAAAGTGGGAAAATCTCAAGACCAGCTTAATCATAGCTGCTGAGGAAACTTGCGGGAAGACAAAAATAGCAAATAATAGCATGAGGAGAACTGAATGGTGGACGGACGAAATACGAAGGAAAGTAAAGAACAAAAAAGAAAAATGGAAGAGATATCTAAGTACAAAGCGCCCTGAAGATTATGAGGCATATAAAGAAAAAAGAAAAGAGGTTAAAATAGCTGTAAAAGCAGAAAAAGAAAGGTCATGGGAAAAGTTTGGACTAAAAATGACAAATAATTATAGAGAAAACCAAAAACTCTTCTATGGCGCATTAAAACAGCTCAGACAAAAGAAAGAACACATGATGCCGAATATAAAAGACAAGAATGGAAAGGTAATAACAGAAGAAAACCAAATAATGGAAAGATGGAGAGAACATTTCAAAGAGCTAACTCATACAGACGTAGACAACATAGTGGAGATACAAGAAATTAATGAAGAATAAAAAGTAGAACCCATAACAACAGAGGAACTAGAAAAGGCAATTGAAAGAGTAAAATTAGGCAAAGCACCAGGCAAGGATGATATCACCCCGGAAATGATAAAATTCATGGGAATAGAGGGAGTGGACAGCATGAAAGAACTAATGAATGATATCATAAAAAGAGCAGAAATACCACAGGACTGGAAGAAAGACATTATACTACCAATACACAAAAAGGGCGACAAGAGAAACTGTAATAATTACCGAGGTATTACTATATCAAGTATTCCTGGGAAGGTATTCGCAAGAATAATAGAAACAAGAATAAAAACCCAAATAGAACCAACTATGGAAGATACACAATGTGGATTCAGGAAGGACAGAAGCACGCAAGACCACATATTCACAATAAGACAAATAAGTGAGAAAGTAATCAATAAAAATAGAGAAATACATATATGCTTTATTGATCTGGAAAAGGCGTTTGACAGAATACAAAGAAAGGACGTATGGAGGACATTAAAGGAAAGAGGAGTTGACAGGATAACAATTGATGTAATAAAGGATATGTACAATAATAATACAAATACGGTGAGAACCAACAACGAGGAATCCGAAGAATTTACTACAAGTCAAGGCCTCAAACAGGGATGCGTGTTGAGCCCACTGCTGTTCTCAGTGGTACTGGATACAGCAATAAAGAAAGCCAAGAGAAGAATGAGAAAACTAATATTAGGATACTGGCAAATGAAACAGACTCAACTATCAGAGCTTCTATTCGCAGACGACATGGTTTTGATAGCAGAAAACAGAGAAGACCTTCAGAACAACCTTGAAATCCTAGAAGAAGAACTGTCAAACATAAATATGAAAATAAATACAGAGAAAACAAAAACAATGATAATTTCAAATAAGAGAAAGACACACGCAATACAATTAAACGGAATACAACTAGAACAAGTGGAACATTTTAAATACCTAGGAGCAATAATTGAATCAAACGGTAAACAAGACATGGAAATAAATGAGAGAATGGGACGAACAGGAAGCTTATTTAACACTATGAAAACAACATTTTTGGGAAAAAAAGAAATACCGGAGAAGGTAAAAACGGCAGTCGTTAAATCAGTAGTTAGACCTACAATCATGTATAATAGCGAGTCATGGACATTGACTGGGAGACAAAAATCTCGAGTCAATGCTATGGAAATGAGGTTCCTGAGGAAAATAGCAAACAGAAAGAGGACAGACAAAATACGAAACGAAACAATCAGACAAAACCTAAAACTAGAACCAATAAACGAAAAAATAGTAGAGGGGCAACTAAGATGGTTCGGACACGTGTGTAGAATGTCGAATGAAAGATTAACAAAACGAGTGTTTGAAACGAGAATGCAAGGGAAAAACAAACGAGGAAGACCAAGAGTTAGGTGGGTAGACGAAATCAGAAAAGAAGTTGAGAAGAAAGGATTGACATGGGAAAGTGCACGAAATCTAACACAAGACCGGATAGCATGGAGACAACAGTGCAAATCTTAACCCCACCAGCCTTACACCTAACGGTAGAAAGGCTTAGGACTAAGTAAGTAAGTAAGTTCGGAACCTTGATTCATTATCGACTCTTCGACGATCTGTATTAACTCGTCACTACATGATATTATTTAATTTTGCTTGTTTCTTAATTTATGAATTTCGCATTTCCCATTCGATAGCTTTCTACGTAGAACATTTAAGCTGTTATTTTCCTGTAAAGTACCTTTAATATTATTGGTTTTAAATGTCCTTAAATCTCTCCTAATTGCCTTCGAAACGGTTTTATTCATTTCTCTTAGAGTGTGGTTGTCTGCATTCTTATCGTTTCTCATTTGCCTTCTTTGATCTAGCAGTGTTTCAGTATATGGATTTATTTTACTATCTGATTTTCTTTTAGGACAGTGCACTCTGTGACTTTCTTGTAAGGCGTTTATGATGCAATTAATCAAGTCGGTAAGATCGTTCTCGGAGGTTTTATGCAATAGTAGCTTATTATTAATATGTGCCCTATATTGGTTGATATCTAATGGGGGTGTCCATATACCACGAGATTTATTTTTAGTCATTGTGTTTCTTTCTATTTATGTGTTGATTTGGACTTTCGCTCGTATCATTTTGTGGTCACTGCTTGTGGTGAACTTGTTGAGTACTGTTACATCTTTAATTATTTGCTTTTTGTCAATTATGACGTAGGCGATTTCGTTCCTTGTTCTACCGTTTGGACTTTCTTAGGTCCATCTTCCATGCAATTTTTTGTAAAAGAAGCTTTCATGTTGAATAAATTATTCTGGAGTAGGAATCCTAGTAGCGTTTCTCCTCGGTCATTTCTTCCTGGGGAACCGAATTTTCCCAGGGATGTTTTTAGCGCTGCTTATTTTACACCTATTTCTGCGTTGAAATTGCCACATAAAATGGTAAATTAAGTACGAGAATCATGAAGCGCAGTAGATATATCGTCATAAAATATTTCGATTTCTTCGTCTGTATGATCTGTTGTTGGAGCGTATACTTGGATAATTTTGATTTGATATCTACTGTTTAACTTCAGAATAAAATATGCCACCCTAGACATGGGCGCTCATAGGGGGGGGGCAAAAGGGGGCAGTTGCCCCCCCCCTATCATTAGTAATATTATTTAAAAAATCAGTATGTATGTAAGTATATTTAAAAAAAAAATACATTATTTACGCATATTGTGGCGAGAAACTTGCAACAATACCTCAAAACAGCAAACAACCGGAAACTAATCTAGCGAAATACCGAGAAATGCGGTAGGTACTTCCTTAACAATGCCTCGAATGTAGCTACCTACCATAATAATATTGTACAATGCAAAGAGGGATTTTGAGATGTCGTAAGTATCAAGCCTTAATTGGTAGAAAGTGTACCTGTACCAACAATTTTAAACTTTATTTCGTCCCATGTCAAATGCAAAATTTACTCCCACAAAAAAATATCCGCTTAATAAATGCTACACGTTTTTACTTGTTTGACCTAAATATTTGGTATAGTGGCCTAGTAAATTTTATTGAAATCAAAAATGTTTTAGAAACAATAATAGCAGATAACAAATTTAATTGCTCAACAAGATCAAGAGCACAGCAGCTTCCATGTGCCACATCTGATTCCACTTTTATAATTTCCCTAAATTTGATTTCCAAATATTCTTCTTTCTTAGAACCCATAGTAAACATTTTACAAACTAAATCAATAGATATGCTGGCAGTTAAAAATCATATACAGTTATTTCTTGATATGATAACAAAGCACAGACAAGAAGCGGAAACAACTTTTAAAACAATTTTTGAAAAGAGTACAAATGATGCCGAATCTCTAAGTATTACCCTTGAAAAACCACGAATCGCTCCTAGAAAGCAAACACAACGGTCAAACCATGCGGTTAATTCCGCTGAAGACTTTTTTAGAGTGTCATTATTTATTCCGTACCTAGATTCTTTAATTAGTTCTCTTGGTGTCAGATTTTCAGAAGACAATAATCCTGGTATGTTATTGTATAACTTGCATCCCAAAAACATAATAAAATTAACTGAAGAAGACCTCGCCAAAATAATAGAAATCATAAATAATTTATACAAAATTACTAATCTAAAAGAACAGGCATCATTGTGGCTCTATTATTGGAAAAATCAAACCAATTTAGATGTAGAAGATATTTCAATGATAGAGCTACTAGACCATTGCTTATTTTACCCAGCTATAGCCCAAGCTATAGAAATTTCTCTGTGCCTTCCTCCCACTACATGCACGATTGAAAGATCATTTTCAACTCTTCGAAGGTTTAAAACCTATATTAGTCCACTTTAAGTGAACAAAAATTAGATGGACTATATATGATGAGCGTTTATAGAAATAAAATAGAAAACAATCTAAATAATTTTATTAAAAAAGTAATAGATGAGTTTGGACAAAAGCCCAGAAACCTTCAGTTTTTATTTTCACAAGATACAGAGCACAAGCCTTCAATATCAAGTTTACTTTTTACGTTTTGTTGGGTTTAACATTTTACCATTTTAGATTCTATTGGGAAATTATTAGTTTCAATAAATTATAATACATACAATACTAACTGAAAAAAAATGTTAATTTTTTTATAATAAATTATAACAAATAAATTTTTAATTAAACTTCTTCAATTGTTTACAACATAGTACAAATTTTTAATGTCAAATATAAATAAGTTGACACCCAGCGAAGTATTTGAAGATTGCACAAATTTGACTATTTATGCAATTTCGGCTAAGCATGGTAGTAGAAGGGTGTACACTTCAATCCAATATACTTTGGATGTTAAATATCTTGTTCGCGTGGTTTTTATGGATAAAGAAACCGATGCCTTCATTTGATGTAGTTTCAGGACCAGTCTAATAGAATATATGCAGTGTGCCTGATTTCAGTGTGTTAAAGTTTCACCTCTCTTTTTAAATTCGTTGATACCTATGACATACCATTTAATTTTATTTATTTGAGTTTCTATTTCTGTGAATCTCTCCTTGGACACTACATTTCTGGCATTGTATGTACTAACGTAAATAGTTACGGGGTTTTTGGGTTTCCGTATAGTCAGCTTTTTGTCCCCCCCCCCCCCAGAATTCTTGGGACAGACTGATATTAGTGTGAGATTTTGGACGCATCCTACTCATCTGGGTAAATCTATATTTGTTTTAAAATCTGACATCGCGGTTTTAAGAGGTTTATTGGCACTAAAACACCACGCCTTCCAGACGGGTTGGTGAGTCAAGTGTTTACAGTATCACAGACGGTTAAATCAACTTGATTACCGCCTGCTTTGTGGTACCGCACCTATCAGGAATTGTATTCTCAGCCACGGACCACTAATGAGACAGCTGCTGACCTGTGTCATGTCCTCAGTTGATTGTCCTGCATATCTACAGGAACTTCCCTATCGGTCATTGGGACGCGCTGTGTCGGGATTGAGGACTCCCCCGCTCAGTATGTCTTGCGCAGAGTACTGAAGGATCCCTACCAAGTTTAGAGTCCCTCCTTTACGCAAGCTGAGACCAACACGGTCAAATTGTATACAAATACATTAGGGGAGAGGGGGGTTAGTGTGGACATGGGGTTAGTGTGGACATAGTTAATTATTTAAAAACTCGCATTTAAATCTGCCGCCCAGTCTGTTCAGGAAGTGACTATTAACGCCACCGAACACCACGTAAAAGTTGGTTGAAATATTTTCTATAATATGGCCGCCAGTGACAGAAAGTGATTTTGTGTGTTGTATCCATTTATTTCACACGGTAAGTAAAATTATACTAAAATTGAAGTTATTGAACTAATTGTATACCTAAGTTAGTGTATGGCTTCTGGAATATTTAATTACTAAATTTGATATGGAATGAGATAAAATTATCATTTTTCGAAACGTCATTCCATTGTTACTTTCAAACATGGCGTTCGGGGTTAGTGTGGACAAATCATCAGCTGTCCACACTAACCCCACAAATGATTATATTTCCAAAAATCATGTGATAAAAATCGCTTTTTTGTTTCAGATGAGGACTTACAGTAGAAAAACGGCGAGAGCTGATATTGATGAAAAAGTTGTAGAGCGTGCAATAAAGGATATCCTAAGAAAAAAAGGAAGCTTGAGAAATATTGCAGAGAAATATGAATTGAAAAAAAGTATGCTTCATAAAAGAGTCATTTTGGTTAAGAGGAACCTTAAAGATGCTAATTTACCCTCTGGTGATGATTCAGGTAACGAAGATGAGTTAGAAATTGTTAGCTTGAATGTTTCTGGCGTCAATAAATTTCGAGGTCGCCAAATATTTTCTGATGAACAAGAACAACACATTGTCAATTATCTTAAGAAGGCGTCTCGATTACATTATGGCTTGACTTACAAGCAGGCTTGTACCCTAGCTTTTAAGTATGGTAGTGCTCTACAAATAGAAATTCCTTCGAATTGGACTAAAAATATGATAGCAGGAAAGGACTGGATATATTCATTTATGAAACGACATGGAGATTTATCTCTTAGAAAACCTGAAAATACAAGCATAGCACGAGATGCAGTTTTTAACAAATCCAACGTGGATTTATTTTTTGATAATTACATTGGAGTTTTAGATAAATTTAAAGGAAGGCCAGAAAGGATAATAAATTTAGATGAGACAGGTATACCCACGGTCTTACCACCACCCAAACGTATAGCTGAAAAGGGAAAAAAACAAATAGGAGCTGTGGCCTCTCAAGAACGCGGTGAAAATGTTACAATGTGCGGAATTATAACAGCCACTGGACAAGCAATACCTCCAGTTTTCATATTCCCCAGGAAGAATATGAAAGACCGGTTCTTAGATGGTGCACCAATAGGGAGCATTGGTCTGGCTCATCAGTCTGGCTATATGACTGCGGAATTATTTTTAGAAGTACTAAAGCACATAAAAATGCACTTAAGTGCTTCTAAAGAAAACCCTCTACTGATATTAATGGATAATCATTCAAGTCATATAAGTTTGGAAGCTATAAACTTAGCTAGAGAATCTGGAATTACTCTTTTATCGTTTCCGCCACATTGTAGCCACAAACTACAGCCGCTAGATGTTGCAGTATATGGTTCTTATAAAGCTGCATTACGGGTTGCAATGGGAGACTGGCTTCAAAATCATCCAGGCAGACCTATACAAATATATGATGTTGCTCAACTGTGTGGTATTGCTTTTCCTGTGGCATTTACAATGAAGAATATAACATCTGGATTCAGATCTGCTGGTTTATGGCCAATAAATCGTCTTGTATTCACCGATGAGGATTATGAAGCTGCCGAAACAACAGATAGGAATCAAGAACCACCAACAGCAATGAACCCAAGAAATCCTGAAGATCCTGAGCGAATATTAGAAGTTGCTTCAATCTCCACAAGACTGCTACCTGTAGCTCCCATTACGCTTTCACCATCAGTAGCAACTACATTAACAGCTGTAATTACTCCTGAGAGCTGCCGCCCTTTTCTAAAAGCAGATCGCTCATCAAACTCCAAAGCAAGAAAAAATAAAAAGTCGACTATTTACACGAGCACACCAGTGAAAGATCAGTTGGAAGCTGAAAAAGAGGCTAAAGATTTGAAGAAAAGACGTGCGCAAGAAAGAGCTGAAATGCGAGAAAAGAATAGAGTGAAGAAATCTCTTTCCTATGAACCAAAAAGGAGTAGGAAAGAATCTTCCTCTTCCAATTCTTCTACAGAAATAATACTTGAATCAGAGGATGAAGGCTGGATGGAAGATGATGGTCAGGACAACGATATTTTTATGGACAAACAAATGGAGAAAAATGATTTCGTACTTGTAAAATTTATGGGTAAAAAATCGGTAACACACTATGTTGGCCAAATCGTAGATATTCGAGATGTGGAGGTACAAATTAATTTTTTAAGGAAAAAAGTGAATAATTTCGTATTTCCTGAAGTTGAAGATGTCTCAGTTGTCGACAAGAACGATATTGTCGGAATTGTGGAGCACCCAGTAGACACTGGCACGAAAAGGCAAGGAAGATTTTATTTTCATTTAATATTAATTTCAGTTCTTATAATGTATCGTAGTTTCTTTTTGTTAACATAAAGTTTTCAGTATTCCTGTATATGTTTTACTATGCGTCCACTATAACCCCATACTCTGTCCACTTTAACCCCACCACGGGGTCATTGTGGACAAATTATTGATTCCGATTTGAATCAAAATATTTGTTCTATTAAGAAAGATACAAATAAAATATTCACATCGAAAGTTGAGTTGATGTTTACAGTAAATATGTGAGGTAAGTTCAGCAATAAGAATCATACATATTTTTTAATTTGCTAATAAGTAAAAATGGTCCACAGTAACCCCCTTCTCACTGTAAAACTCAGACCAATATAAATACTTTTGTTTTGTTCTGAGCTATAGAAATGAAGACGACGATGGATATAGTTTATCTTTAGATAAGGTCTTTTTTCTTTCAGTAATTCTCGCATTTCTTCTCCTCAATTCGTTTTTTAACTCGCAAAAACTCCCAGGATCCGCATTTTTCTGTCATAATATATTAAATCTCAATAATAAGGTATAACAAAAATACCATACAAGGACTGTCAAAATGTGGTACTCCCAACTACTCTACCGTAGCCAAGCAGGAGCAACGACGTGCATAGCTACCCACTGTTAAACAATACTGCACTACGACGTGATTTTGACCAACCATGGCCTCATCAGACGCTGGGGCTAAATAAAAAATCAAACAATAAAGACCAACAAATGTCTCCTATTATATAACTATTTTCCACTCAAGTGGGAGCTTACAAAGGTGCTATCTGTTTTGATGGCTATGAACGGAAACAATTTAATAAATTAAATAAATAAAAAAGAGTATAGATCTTCTAGCAAAAGCATTCTTGTATCTTCTTCTTCTTTGAACTCTCTTTCGACCAGTCATCAATTATAATTGCAGTATCTATATACATATCTACATAAATATATTCTTGGAAAGGTACACCTTCGAATATTGAGTAGTATATACACCAATTGGAAAATTTTTTAATGAATTTGCTAGGAAAATCCAAAATAATCTGTTGTTCTCACCTTTTCTTTTACTTAATTTATTTAAAAGAAAATAGAAAATCAATAAACAAAATATTTGATTAATAATTTTTATTAAAGTTGGATGAGCGAAACTTGTAGCGAATTCTTCATGCGCATCAATAAAAACAAAAAGAATCTGATTTTTGCCATAAGTGCTACTTCATATTTTTGGAGATTTCATATCATTCAAGTCGCTTGTTACATTCACTCTTATGCTCCAAAGCTCAACCTAGTGTATAAGTTAATTTCTCCTCGCTTGAAGTAAGAAAAGGACTTGGGCCTTTTCTTTATTTCATGAAACCGATGTAGCTTGCAAGCTTTTTGTGGTGATTTCACATACACGATTGCCTCCATGACAGTAGAATAATATACGAAGAATTGTATATTGTGATTGTTTTTTTATAAATTTTATCCTTTCACATGCTTTAGCTCTTTACTTATGTTAGAAAGTGTGTTTGTTTATATTAAAGGGTTTTACCTGATGTAACACAAAAATCAACAATTATGTAATGATGAAGGACTTAAATATCGAATAAATAAAATACTAAAATTTACTGTTCGAAATCTTATACAGAATGTATTATTTGTTAATAATTTGGTCTGAAACGTAATATTGGGATTAAAATTATTTATGAATGATTGATAAAAACACCTTATATATTTTTACAGAATTTCGATAGATATAAGTTCTGGACGTCAGTAAAGCATTTGACAGGGTCTGGCATGATGGACTCATATATAAAATGAACTCTATGGGATACAGCGAGACGATGACATGCCTCCTTGGATCATACTTAGCCAACAGAAGGTTCAGAGTTCGGACAGGGGCCACCCTGTCCGAAGTCGGGACCCTGGAGGCAGGTGTGCCTCAGGGGGCTGTGCTATCACCTTACCTGTACACTATCTATACGGCCGACACGCCAAAAGAACCAGGATCCCTGTTGAGTCTTTACGCTGACGATACAGCAATAGCTGTTAGCTGGAGAAATCCAAATCATGCAGCTAATCATCTACAGAGAGCACTTAGCAGATTCGAACGATGGTGCATCAAATGGAAAATAGCCATAAACGCAGAAAAAACACAGGCTATAATGTTTAGTCACAGAAAAAGTGTACTGAACCAAGAATTAACGATTGGAAACACCCCAGTACAATGGACAAATGAGGCCAAATACCTAGGAGTGTTATTAGACAAAAAACTCACTTTTACGCAGCATATCAATCAGCAAACGTATAGAGCCAAAGCGCTGAAAAGTCAGCTCTCAACGCTTATTGGTAGAAGAAGCAAGTTAAGGTTCAAAACCAAAATCAGGATGGCGAATAGCATTATCCTGCCAGTCCTCTCGTATGCATCCGCTGCGTGGGGACACACCTGTAAAACTAACAGAAAGAAAATACAAACAGCGCAAAATCAATTAATAAGAGATGCCCTGAATCTACCAAGATATGTACCTCTGAGAAATTTATACAGAGACTCAGGACAAACAAGGATTCTTCACACAATAGACAAAAAGGCATACGAACTTTTGAACGGACTAAACAACCACCCAAGTAGCATGTTAAGAGAGCTGACTAACTACAACGCAAACACCAGGACGGTACACAGAAGGCCTAAACAGCAAATAGCCGGATATAGGGTCCCAAACGAATAAATGAAGGATGAGATGGTAGGAGAGACGTCTAATAAAAAGAATGCAGTCATCAGAAAAACAACCACCAAAAAAAATCCTTCTCTTTTAGGACTCTGGCGAGAGAATACAGGTGCCAAGGCACTTAGATAAGGACACTATACACCGGGGTGTGTGGAGGCCGTATACACCCTGCAATGCACACCTTAACCCACCCACACATTAGTGTAAGAATTTAGTGTAAGAATAAAAAGGGTAAGAATTGTGCCGGCATATCATAGTCTCATCGCCTAGGAAGACCCCCATATAAAAAAAAAATCGGTTGTTTTTCTCTTAAATTCAGTAATTTTAAAGTCAATTTTTATCATTAAACGTTTTTAACGTAAAAGTCACATTAATTTTCCATATAGAAGACCCCTCAGGCCTCCTATATACCGCTGATGCGGATTAGGCCCTTCAGGCGGATCGAGTGATACTGATCCTCTCGCGACACCCGAGCACTGAGGTCATGTGCGGCAAGCATGGGCTCAGTGGCCGGACACACATCAGACACCCAGCCGGCGAGGAGAACAAAATTTATTTTTGCCAAATCGGCGGCTGAGTGATCGAGCACACACTCTTTCCGAACACGAATTCGACAGCTCAGGCTGTCGACTCCATGGACGCAACACACGCTATTTTTTCTTTTTGTTTTAGGGACTTAAGCCCCGAAGTGCAGTTAGAGTAAAATCTATAGAGTCAGTAAAGTAAATAGGGAGAAAAGCCTAGATGTGGCTACCCCTACAGTTAGGTGGCATAACCACAATAACTAAAAACGGGAGATGTCTCATTACCCAAGGCAGCTCTAGTAACTTTCAGATCATAAGCCTCCTCACGTATGTCACACGATGAGGAGGGGTGGTGGAAAAACCTGGGGGTCAGATAGGTACCACTTCGACTAGCGAAGTGTGACCGGTTTGATCTTCGGACATGTGGATCCCATGCTTACTATGGTATACACATGTTCCTAGAGGTTGGGTTGATCGCTTAGCGTGATTGTGTGTGTGTAGATATAAGTATGTTTCGCTGTAATATTATTTTCGATAAATTCAATGTCTTTCTAACTTCTTGTGTATTTTGGTATTGTTGGATATGATTGATCGGGTTGTGCGCTGTTGGCAGGTATTGACCTTGGGTATTTAACTGTCATTGGGTATTTTCCACCACTATTAGCGGTTGTTTTGGTTTCGGTGAAGGAGATTGGATACTGTAGTTGAAAATCAATTTTATAGGCAGTACATATTCTAGCAATTTATAATTTAATCAGTCACCATCAGTCAAATTATCATAGAAAAATGATCGTTTTATATTCGCTAAGGTATCTAAAAAAATGTATTTATTATCATGAATATTTATGTATAATATTAAATTTATATACAATATCGTGACCAAACTGGTAAAGTAGCGAATGGGCAAAATTGACGTATCTGAGCTAATACACTAAACAGCTGTGGCTTATCAATGTATCTTCCACTAAAACAGCGAATGTGCAGGTCCAATATTTACATCATTGTTGACTATTTTTAGTTTAACGAATCTACACCTACTGCACTATTCACAACGCTAAACAGTCGAATATGATTATTCGATAGATAAACAAGCGAATGTGCCACATGCACCCTTTTACCAAAGTGTATTATGTTGCCGAGAGGGGGCATTTGGGCCTGTAGGACCCATCGCCGGCTCTTTGGGCTTCTTCCTATCCCCGGAATTGGATCGGGTATTCACCATCTTTGGTTTGTCGCTGGTAGAAACGTTAAATACCACCGCTGTTATAAATAACAGTTCCAGTGACAAATATCTGTTATAGGTAACGGTTCCAAGGAACAGTTACAAAGTAAAAGAGCAAAAATGGAAAACAGATACCTAGGTAAAAATGATCTAAGTATTCCTTGACTTACGGAAGGAATAACTTAGTAAACAAGTAAATTGAATGGTATAAAAATATAATGCAAAGAAAAATGTTTCTAAGTGTTTCTTGACTTACGGAAGAAACACCTTATAATAAAAAATACGAAAAATCAAATATAGAAAAGGTGTGAAAATATTGCTAAGTGTTTCTTGACTTACGGAAGAAACAGCTTAGCAAAAAATGGAAAAATGAAATAGACAAATATATAAGTATTTTCTTAACTTACGAAAGAAAATATCTTAGATAAAATATCAGAAATAATAATGCAACAATTATTATGAAAATATTTCCAAGTGTTCTTTTGACTTACCGGAAAAAAACGGCTTAGACGCACAATTAAAATAACGAGTCAAGTATTCAGAGAAATATTTCTAAGAGTTCTTTGACTTATCGGAAAGAACTACTTAAACAAAGTACAAATCAAAATATAAAATAGAAAAAGCAAGATAAATATTTCTAAGTGTTCTTAACTTACGGAAGAACAACTTAGACACAAAATACAACAAAAATAAACAATCAAAATAATCAAATAAAATATCAAACAATCAGTACATGAACAAATATAGATCAATGTAATATTCTAACCTGAAAAGGTCTGAATATACAATAATGCTAACATAAAATGGTATATAGGAAATCAGAAATAAAACAATAACTTAGTAGGAACAATAATAGCACCGACTAGGTCTACAGTAGAAGAGGCAAGCTCGACTGACTGATGAGAGAAAATCTACCTGCTTTTATGTAAAACAAATCCTTTGTTTTACGTAGCAAAAGTGGAATTTCCCTGCATCGAGTCAATTAGAAATTTGGATTTGGCCAAACTTGGAATTCCCAAGTATTTTGATCAATATTCAAATTCCTTGATGCGTCCGGCACGGCTGTCAGCTCCCGGCTGACACGCCTCCGGAGGACATTACAAGCATTATAAATCGTCAAAATAACGAAAGTGGCATATTTGTCAATTTACCTAATTGGATTTTTGCTGTGCTGAAAGAAACTAAATGACGAATGTTTGTACTAAACGTTGAATGTTATTTTAAACGTATCAAGGCCGTATGGTAGGACTATAAATTAAATAGTTTCCTCACATTTAAAATTTGTATTTTTTTATGCAGCTTGTTTAATTTTTAATTTAATTCTAATTTTGATTTTACTTTTCAGTTTATAGTAATGAAAGTGAAAATACGATAGGCCAACTGATCATCCAACAAATCTTTTATCTACCACAAATCTCGAATCAGATGAGAATTCTCAACAATTATCTATCAATGATAATGTTAGTCTTAAAATACCGGCTAGAAGCAGTGATACCAATGATAGGCCTACTATAAATAATAACCGCAACCCAGCACAAAATCAGAATTATTTATCGCCAAAAAAGCGAAAAGTATCAAAAAATGGTGTTTATACAAGACAGTAGGAAGCATACAAGAGACTGAAAGGTCTGGAATATTCAACCGTAAAAGGAAAATTAATTAAATCAAGGTCCCTAAAACAACCAAGATGCTCTGGCCGAGTAAAGCATAAATGTTTAACTAATGTACCTGAGCCTCAGAGAGAAAAAATCTATAATGATTTCCATAGATTGTCATCCCTATTAGAACAACGGCAGTTTCTTATAAAACAGGTTACTGTGCAACCAAAATCAAGAAAAGTGACAAAAGCAGTGGAATCACGAAGAGCTTACACCAAAAAATACACTTTTTTCACTGAAAATGGCAAAGTTGATGTGTGTAGAGAATTTTTTCTCGAAACTTTAAATATTTCAGTCTCTTAAAAACTTTAACTCTAGTGGAATTCTACTTTGGTGGAATTTTTCTATCTGACCTACAAGGGAAAATAGATCCACCAAATAAAGTAAACCCTATAAATAAAAGAGATCAGAGTTTATCGTTGCCAAGAATGGAATCACACTATGCAAAGAAGAAATCAGAATACTAATATTTAGCCAGTGACTTAGATGTAACAATTATACACAACTTGTGTAAAGAAAAGTGCATTGAAGAAAACAAAAATCCAGTATCTTTAGAAAAGTACAGACGAATTTTTCATTACAAACTGAAATTTCACAAACCTGCTAATGATCGTGGTAAGAAATGTATTGCTCATGAAGAAAAAAAATGAGATACAAACTAGGATGATACTCTCTATACTGAGCATATAAAATGCAAGGAAGCAGCATGAAAAATTAGAGATCAAGACAAAGAGGTTACAAAGGACCAAGAAAGTGTTTTGGCAATACAATCAGACTTACAAGCCGTTCTGAATACATCAAAAGTAGAACTAGTGGACCATGCTTCTACGTCAGAAAGTTAGCTGTATACAATCTTATAGATGCCAGTGTTATATGTTGTGTCTGGGACAAAACAGAAGAAACCCGGGGCAGCATAAAGATATCGACATGCATTTATACTTATTTGAGCATAAAAATTCCAAATTCATCACCCTGTATATGAATGTTGTAAAGGAGCATCCCCTCAACCAAACAAATTGATCACAGGTTTTCTAAACCTGGTTATAGCCAAATAGAGTGTGACTCCATTCTTGTTAAAATAGAGCAACAATGTAAAAATGTCCCAAATTTTTACTCCGGAGGGGTGGTGCCAAATAATTCGTACTGCTAGAAGTAAGCCAATACCATTTCAAGTAGTGCCTTTGTACCATGATAACTTCATTGATTTCTCTACTGATAAGATTGTTTTGAGGACCCTGACAGTAGCAATTAAAAGTATAACCACTTACTCGTCAAAAAAGTCATTAGGTTTAAGTACCTGTCAACTCATCTAGATGCTGTATTCGTGAGGATGGATTACTCAGATGACGCACCTTTTGTGAAGTACATTGCAAATGGGATGTAAAACAAACGGGGAAGACCTTCTTCTAATAATTCTAAAAAACTAAAAAGCCTTCAAAAGCTTTGTAAGTATCTTCAAATACGTGTTTTCATGATTTTCCCTTCTCGAGCCTTCTCGAGCCAGATGTCTTTGAAGAATCTGAGAGCGAATCATAACAACTAAACCAATAGTCTTTTAAATTTAAGAAATTCTAAAGTTAGGCGTTTCATTAAATTTTGTTCAATCTTAAAATTCTCTATTCCATTTACCAACCTCATGAGAAAACCAATTAATGGGTGATATATACGTACATTCTCCTTTAACACAAATGTAGATTCGCTATTTTTTATAGCCTAACGTTCTAACAATAGTCACTTAGGTAAACTAACGAACGTGACTTTTTCAGTAACTGTGGTTACTTAGCCTATTTTCATTATTAACCTTTGTTAGGCATTTTTTTAAGATTTCCATATCAGGTTTGTAAAGAAAATAACATTTTCAAACAGATTGTAGTCGAAGCCCAAAATGTTTTTAGCTCTCCTAAAAAGTAACGAATATGGACATTCGCTACTTTACCAATTTGGTGACGATATGTGTATATAGAAAACATTTAAGGACCAATAGAAATCAATAGTAGATCAACGGAGATGAATTACTCATTGCTTTCGTAGTTTAGCATTCAGTAGCAGATTGTGTACACTGTTGCAGTGAGTTTTAAAAATTCGATCTCCACAGGAAGTCTAAATATCATCGTATGAAATCAACTCGTCGGATGATAAAAAGCTATCGCAATCACTACTATTTACATTGATAATTAATGGTTTAACCCCAAGTTAGGCGCGTGGGCTACACACGTAGCCCAGCGCATTTTAGATTGGTGTCGCAGGCGCCAATGTTTGTTTTAATTGTCGCTGCTTTTGTATAGCTGCCTGTTAGCCATCGATAATCAGTTGCTGAGGGTTTGTTGGATACGCACGTGCATTTTAAAGATATTAGAAAATTTTTACATCTGGGCTACAATTGTAGTCTGTGCGCTTAATCGTGTAAGTATTTTTATGTTTAGGTGATTTCTCTATTACCATAAAATTTGTTTTTTTAAAGAAAAATAGAAAAAACAACATTGCAAAAAAACAGGAAAAGTAATTTTGGTTTTAAAATTATTAAAGGGTACCTGTACTAAATTGTATGTATTTATTATTTTAATTTATAATTTTTGATTTTCTATTCGAATGTATCTTTTGCAGAAAATTTGAGTATTGTAATATCCCAAGAAAAGAGGAGATATGTTGAAATATCCACGAATCCATCTGTTTGGATGCAGTGGTATGACGAACTCGAAAGTGAAGACAGTGAGGCAGTGGATAGTGAAGATGAAACGTACAATCCTGAAGAAGAAAATGTCAATGGAAGCGATCATGATTCTTATCGGGACAAGAGTATAGTGATATGGTTATGAGAGTGACATTGAACAAATAAATATGTGGTTTGTGGGACAGGACAAAAAAACGAAATGGAGAAAAGAAACACCTAATGTTAAACGTCAGAACCAGAGCTCATAACTTAGTAACCCATTCACCTAGTTCGAAGGGACTTACTAAAAATGCAAAAAAATCAGGTATTGAGTGTTTTAATCTTTTACTTAATGAGTCTATTATACAAACGATTACTACTTGTACTAATATTTATATTCAAAAGGTCAGAGACCGATTTGAACGAGAGCGAGATGCAAGAAACACAGACAAAAGAGAGATAAGCGCATTTATTGGGATTCTTTATATAATCGGTGTATTAAGATCTTCTCGAAAAAACTTTAAACACAAAATTTAAGAGAACTCAAAAGGTGATGTAGAATTATGTTATTTGGCCATGAGTGAAAAACGTTTCAGATTTCTTTTGAAGTGTCTACGTTTTGACGACATTAGAGACGAAGTTCAAAAAAGAGAAATTGATAAACTAGCTCCTATTAGAGAAATTTTTGAACAATTTTTAGCCAATTTTCAAAAATATTTTATAGCAAGTGAATATTTGACTGTGGATGTGCAACTATTGGCCTTTCGCAGACGTTGCACATTCAAACAATATATACCGAGCAAACCGGCTCGATATGGAGTCAAAGTTTTTGCTTTGGTAGATGTTAAAACTGGTTATAAATTCAATGTGGAGACCTATGTAGGTACTCAGTCCGAAGGGCCATATAAATGTATAAATTCAGGAGAAGATATTGTTCTAAGATTAGTAGAACCAGTAGCAAATACTAACCGCAATATAACAGGCGATAACTGGTTCGCTAGTGTGAAATTGGCTAAAAACTTACTTGTGATAAAAAGCTAACTTGTATCGGCACAATAAAAAAAAATAAGGCAGAATTACAATAAGAATTTTTGCCAAATAAAAACAACATAATAAACTCTTCCATTTTTGGATTTCAAAAAGATTGCACACTGGTATCATATTGCCCAAAAAAAAACAAATCTGTGATCCTAATTTCAGGCATGCACCATGACGATGAAATCGATCATGAAACAGGAGACGCTAAAAAACCTGAAATAATTACAAGGTATAATAAGACCAGATTTGCTGATGACCGATTAGACCAATTGTGTGAAAAATATAATGTGTCGAGAAATACTCGTCGATATCCAATGGGGATTTTTTATGACCTTTTGAATATAGCAGCAATAAATTCTTTATATATTTATAAATCTAACAATTTTAACAAAAAGGTTGCAATGTCGGATTTTATAGAAGAACTGGATGGGAATTAATTATACCTTTAATTAAATTTAGATCTAAGATTCCCCAAGTACCTTCGGAACTTCGTCGGCGCTGCCATGTTCTGTTAGGTATTACAGATGTGGCAACACCGCTCCCTCAGACAAGTTGTAGTACAGTAAGACGTTGTATATTTTGTGATGGAAAACGCGATAGATCAACTCGAAAACAATGTGAAAAATGTAAAAGATATGTCTGCAAAGAACATTTGAGAGAGTTTTCTCCTAGGATTACTATGTAATGCATGTTGTATTATTTAATGTTCTTATATATTTTTTTTAATATAAAAAACAAGGTTATTATCCAATTTGTGTACCTTAGTGTAAAATTATACGCATAAATGAATTAAAATATATTCTTGAAATCTTTTAGAAGGTTTCAGTGTTTATTTTATATTATTTTCATATTATCGTCTAATTCCAATATAAAACTAATAATTTTTAAATTTTTTACTTAAATTGAGATAAATTAACCAATTAAAATTCATAAATAAATTGAGCTATCATTATAGCTCACGCGCCTAACCGAGTCAGTAATAACCACGCGCCTAACGTAGGGTTAACCGAAATATCCACTTTTAAGTCTAAATTCTACAGTCTATCTTCTTCTTTTATAGTGTGTCATATACATTTTTTTTAAGACTAAAGTGTGAAATTTTTTATGGTAGTAGGTAACAAGCTTTTCACCCTTGCCACTTGTTTTTTTTTATTTAAGTCCATATAAGCTCGATAGGATTCAGTCCACAATGATAAGAAATTAGTCGGTATACAATAATGTTCTTTTCACGAGCCATCTCGTCGACAGCATATTTCTTGAATTCGAGTATATGTATCCTCGCGAGATTTAATAATTGTGCTTGCAACATGTTGTCATTTTTAAGAGAGTCAGTTGATAATGTCACCTTTTCGCCAGGCTAAAGTTAGTTAAGTTCCTAAAACTCTTAAAATTGGGTAAATTTATACGGCCTGATATTCTTGACGAAGACAATGATCCTCTAAGTAACATAACAAAGTATTAATTCCGCCAAAAATTCGCCGAAGAGGCGAGCTGTGTTTTGTTTTGTACTTGTCTGCATATAATTTTAAAAAGTAACTTTCTTTTTGTAATAAAAAGTTTTTATTAAAATGTTTATTATAATTAAATATCATTTTAGTGTGTTTATCTTCACCCCAGTTATCTAAAAATTATTTTTATTGAGTATTTAAGCACTAATTTCTATGACGGTCCCGTCCATGATTCTAATAACAAATCAATCAAATATAAAAAACTTCCCTTTATTAATGGTCTAACTCATTCTGTCATATCCATATTCAAAAATGTTCCTAATATTAGTATAGCTAAATATAATACCATGAACAGCAAACAACTATTTTCAAAAATCAAAGACCCAGTACCAACCTTATATAAAAGTAATGTCGTTTATGAAATACCGTGTTTAGGATGTCAAAATAGCTATATTGGTCAAACATCACAATGGCTAAAACAACGCATCACACAACATAAAAGTATTTGCCGCTTGAGAAAAAATACTTGCGCAGTGGTTGAGCATTATGAAATCACTGGTCATATGCTAGACTATAACAAAGCTCACATTTTGGCACAGACTGATAACTACAAAAGTAGATTATTTCTTGAAATGTATTACATTCACAAGAATAAAAACATTTTAAATTATAAAACGGACACTGGACAGTTAAGCAACATATATTGTAACATATTGAAGAAAATTTATAAATATTAAAAATAGCCAACATTCATCTTAATAACAACTAACCTTAATAATTCATAAAATAAATATTATTCTTCTAACTTTTCTTTTATTATTATTTTTATTTTTATATTTGAAATAATTTTAATTTTTTATCGTATAGCTGTAACGAACGTGCTTAAGACAATTTAATCTTGACATTCAATATTTCAAATACTTCAATGTCAGTTTTTATTTGCGAAATCTTTTAAATTCTATGAGTGTTTTAAAATGTATTTGTACGCCATTTTTTTAATGTTCAAATTGTTTTTAGTTTACTCCTGTGGAAGCTTTTAAATAAATGGCGAAATATTGAGTAATTTAGAAAAAAGAAAGATTTTCATTATAGACCACTTTACCCGATAATTTAAACGTATATATATATATATATATATATATATATATATATATATATATATATGTATATATATATACATATATATATATATATATATATATATATATATATATATATATATAGTAAACTCTTAAATATTGGGGAAATCTGCAATGCAGATTAGATAGCAAAACTTTACTTATTTTATTTAAACACGTACCCATTGATGTGGCATAATCCAGCAAATTAAATGTAAAACGAAGTAGGTATCACTCTGATTGAGCAGTCATATAACAGAAGTTTTTATTTTAATTTAATTTAAATTAAAATTTGTTTTGTTTGAATTTTTCTTTTGCTACGAAACAAAGTCCCAACTTTGGCTTAGTTTTAATCGTTGCTACCAGTTAAATTTTTTATTTGTTTTATTTGTAAAGAAATCCGCTTTTTCGGTCGCTTTCATTTAAGAATTTAAATTAAATTTTGTCAATGTATTCTGATAAAATAAAATAGAGTGCAGTCTTAAGTTCATTAAAAGAAATTAGTTTTTTTTTTGAAAAAACTAGTATATATATATATATATATATATATATATATATATATATATATATATATATATATATATCGATACCAATAGTCTAATAGGACGTATTCCACAATTTTTTAGATTTAGCTTTTTTAACAAATATTGTTTTCCAATTGGTCTTATTCCGTGTATATCTAAATATATCGTAAGAAACATTTAACTGAAAATATTTTTTTCGCGCCTATGTCGTAAACAAAACCCTTTATATTTAATTTTCGAATATTATTCGCCACAGAAGCTCCGGTAATTTCATAAGGTGACTGTTTTCAGTTACAGTGTGTTGCATTAGAATAATCAAAAGCTGTATTAAGCATGTCTGTTTTTTTAAGATGTCGAAGGTAAATTACATTTTAATGTATATTATCTTCATTAAGCATATTAATTTATTTAAAATGTAAAATTATAGTAAAAATATTTATCTTTGAAAGAATGAGGTTATATACGCCATATTGGAATTTTAAATAATATGTTGAATATGACATATGTCTAAAACCATTCGACTGTCTATTACCTGCGGGCGAACTTTCGACACCAAATTGTCTTTGTACCTGGGGTAATCGAAGGGTTAAATTTTATTATAGGAAATTTCGACACCGCGGCGTAAAGCAGGTAGGTAGGTAATTAGCGGCGATGGACATTTGCACCCAAGCAGGACAAGCGGGTTTTCCCAATATTTATTGTCACAGCGGGGGACGTGGCACGTGTACTTGTGACTAAATTATTTCAGTTGTAATTTATTTCTTGTTTGACGTTGACTTGTGCACGTATACGGATATTTAAAAAATGAGTTTGATAAAAAGTTCCCGTGGTCGAGATTTATTAGTGGTGGAGCATCATTCGTTCTCGAAACAGAAAGTGTTAAAAAGCAGCGAGATATTTTGGCGCTGCATCCAAAGAAACACTAAGTGTTCCGCAAAAGTGTTTACAATAGGCTGTGAGGACCTCACCATCACAAGAAGTGATTTGGTACATAACCATGAAGCCGATCCAAAAAAGCTTGAAGTAAAGATGGTAACCAATGCATGTAAAAGAAAAGCACAAGAGGACATATCGGAAAAGCTTGCCAAAATTACAAGAACTGCTGTTGCTGAGTGTGATGCCAATTTGCTGACGGTTCCTGACATAGCTAGCATAAGAAAGAACATTTACAAGAAGCATATCAGAAGTCCATAACGCGGTTAGTAATTATTCTGCTAAAACCTGTCGCAATGAAAGTTTGTTGTTTTTAAATCATCCTGAATTAAATGTAATTGTATTTTCATGCGAGACAAATATTCGTTTGTTGTGTAAATTAAAAACTTTGTATATGGATGGTACATTTTCATACAGTACCAAATATTTTCTACAATTATTTACTATACATGGCTTGGAAAATGGACATTATGTTCCTTTAGCATACTGTTTGTTAAAGGACAAATTGTCAATGACATACAAAAATTTATTTTCTTTATTAAGGTCTAAGATTTTTGAAACATTTCAATTATCATTAGAGCCAACTGAAATATTTGTGGACTTTGAAAAAGCAATTCACTGTGCTTTATTGTATATGTGACCCAATGCAAAAATTAGTGGATGCCGTTTTTACTTACACCAAATCTGGTTTAAAAAAATTCAATCTTTGGGTTTGGTTCAAGAATATAAGGATACAAATTCAGAAATTCGAAAATGGTTAAGGCATACGTTTAGTTTAACTTCCAGTCCAGCAGAAGTTGAAGAATGCTTTCTTTATGATTCAGTGTCATATAAACCTCTAAACGCAACACTTGATGTATATGCAGATTATTTACTGGAAAATTACATTTTCGATAGCGCTCTATTTCCACCACACATATGGTCTAATCAGAATCCGTCTATTGTGAGGACCACAAATGCCTGTGAATCCTTTCATTCGAGATTTAATTGTTCTTTTTGAAACATTTTTATACCAAACTTGTCTTTGCCGCATAACTCTTTTAACGACTGTCTATTACTTCTGAGTATCTTGGCAAGGTACAGGAGTCTAATAAAATTTCAAAAAAAGGTTAATCTTTGTAAATGGGTATATTTTATAAAAACCCTTAAAAGGGCTACATTAAAAACACGAACGATTTCGGAACAACAGTTCCATCATCAGGTTAAAATACCTAAAATAAGTATAAACCATTTAATTAAAGCAAACGTGGTTTAAAATTTTGACTAAGGTTAAAAAAGCAAAATGGTTATAATTACAGGTTACCATGCCTGAGCCACCAAAATATTAGGGTAAAAACCCTTTAAAATATATAATATTACCAAAGATTGTACATGATGTTGTTAATATTATTTGATGTTTAATATTTTAATTCAATTTTACTTCAGGTAACATACACCCATGCTTAAATTGAGTTCCAGTATCCGGAGAGTAAACCTCTTCAAATGGACTTCAGCTGGTAATTGATTGACAAGATACCCATGAACGGTGTCGAAAACAAAATGTCAATGTAGGTATCATGAAACAATATTAGTTAAACATAGCATTACTACAGCCAAAAGATTTAAAACTTTGATGATGTTAAATGATTCGGGGGGCTTCGTTATGGTTTGAGCTGGTATCAGTTCAGAAGCCCATACTGATTTAGTTATTGTAGATAGAGGTTCTATGACTGCTGCAAGATACATAACAAGTATTTTAGATCAGCATGTGGTACCTTTTGCTCCTTTCATTGGACCTAATTTTATTTTTATGGACGACAACGCGCGTCCTCACCGTGCTAGAATCGTCAACCAATATATAGAGGAGGTGGGAATTGTCCGTATGAACTGGCCAGCTTGCAGTCCCGATCTCAATCCCATAGAACATCTATGGGATATGATGGGAAGACTTCTTCGAGCACGAGTACCCCGTCCAAACAACTTGGCTGAACTTACAGCGGCTCTTTAAGAAATATGGGACCAATTGGATCAATTTGATATCCAGAGGTTAATTAGCTCAATGCCTAGACGTGTACAGGCTGTTATAAGGGCCCGAGGGGGAAACACTAGATACTGATTTATTATCAATGTTTTTCTTAATTTCAGAAAGTTTTGAATATTCTTGTATTTTTGAGTTTTGGCGTATGTCTTTATAAATAAATGATTTTTTTGGATAATCTGTAATAATTATTTTAATCTAACATAATATACTATTACATATATACCTGATTTAAAACTAATATCTTCAAACGTTTTCTTTTTTCAGCAAATAATACCCATGGGTCGATTTTTTTGCACCTGAGTGTATTTTGGGGGTTTCTAGCACACTCGCACCCCTAAAAAGCACAAGATTTATAAACTTTGTAAAAATGTAAAAACAGTGCATTTTGTTATCAACCAAAAATTTTTAAAAGTTGGAAAGAAATCTCATATCTAAGATGAAAAATCTACTAGTGTTGCTGTTTTATCTTTTTCTACGTATATTTAAATTTGTATAAAAAAGTAACGTTTTTGTATTAAAAGAAGTTTGATATATGCACGACACTATAAAGTCAGATATATGAATGTTCAGGTTTACTAAATTTTCCTTGATATTGCTTTAAGATTGCGATAAGAATATAGTCAATCCTCAGTCCTTTGAAGACCTCAAGTATAAAAGCATCAATATCCACAAACAGCGCCTCAGCAGGATAATAAAATTTTGTTTGGAGAATATATTGAATCTATGCAAACCCGTGTCGCTGTTTTTTATGGGCCGCTATCTAAATAGAGATGCTAAATAACAGGACGGGCATATTGGAAAAAAAGAGGCAGTAAACGTTTTTGTTGAAAAGATAATGGACGAATACTAGCGAGACGTATCAAAATTTCCATAATTTCAAAAAACTCTTTTGTATAGATGTGTTTATTTGATAAAAAAAATTGAATATTTCAAATCATATTTTTTCTGATACCGAATATCATACAAAGATTATAAGATTTATTTATTAATGATTTATATTAATGTTTAACCCTCATAATACTAAGTGTTCACTGAAGACACCATGCGTAACTAAAAATGTTTTTCTCCTAAAAATATTTTACTTCAAAGTCTAAAAAAATTAAGTTTTAGTTTAAGCACATTTTCTGAAGCATGCATTAATGAAGCATTATTGTATCGAATCAAAATGCAATAAAATTAAATATAATAAAGTACAATCGGATGACGCGATTATCGAACCGGTTATGAATGAAATCGATTATCAAATCGAATCGATTATTAAATCAAATTAACCCGAATAAATTATTGAATCCTTTGAATCCTTGCAATTATTGAATCGAATCAATTGTCAAATCAAATGAAATACAATAAAATACAATAAAATTAAATAAAATACAATTAAATGGAGTCGATTATCGAATCGAATCTAATCAATTATTAAAAGAAGTCGATTATCGAATTCAATAGAAATAAAATAAAATGAATTAAAGTAAATTAAAACGCTCTGCTTAGACTACAAGACATGCTTCCTATCCTCGGTCATTCCCGGAGTGTCACATCCCGTTTTTTGTTTTAGGTATATCATTACAACAGGTTGACTGCCACAGCGGTCATTATGCCTGATCATAGTACTAGTAACTCACGCCATGGCGGTCATATTGTCCGCCGTGCATTGTTTAACAAAAGTGTCTGTAAAGGGTATATGACCGCCGATTTCGTTAAAAATGCATAAGCAACATGACCGCCTGGCCTGTATGGATATGTGAGTAAATATATTTACTTACATATGCGCTATGTATTATATGTGTATACCACAAAAAAAAAGTGTACATTATAAGTAAAAAATCAATGATTTTGGATAGAAATAAGTAAGTTTTTATTGAAATAATTGAAAAATAACATGGTTTTAAAAGTCATTACATTTTTAAATGTTTGAAATTAAAACAAGGCAGACAAAAATGAGGATATCCCTGGCAGTCTGTGCAATATGTAGTAACTTTTTTACTTTGTTTTTAGATATTTCTCCTGTAGTTTTTTTCTTGTAGCAACCTCTGCAGTATTTCCTTACAGAAGTAGCAATTTCATCTTTTTTTAGCAATGTATGATTTCGTAAAGTCTTTCTTGTAGTTACTGGTGGCAGTGGTTCATCTTCAGCTTGTTCGACTTGATCATAAACGGGCCCACCTTTGACTAAGTCTTTTCTTTTCTGAATTTAGTAATCGTCATGTTTGAATTAGAAAGTGTCTTGAATACTATATAAGCGTTTACAATAGTTGTACCTAGCAGAAGTTCGATCGCGATTTTACGATACCATTTTAATGATCGACGCAAAGCGGAATTATAGCTGGACATCTGGTCTGACAAATCGATTGATGATTTCCCAGCGTTGTAATCAATTATAGCATCCAGTTTTCTTATGGGTCCTGAATGGCGTTCAATAAGTTGGCATCTATCAGTGTGCTTAGTAGACAAAATAAGAACATCGCGTTTATCATGCCACTTTATCACACATACACCTCTTGAATTTTCTTTGCAAAATGTTTCGCCCTTTTTTAATGTCTTATCCAAAACCTCCTTTGGGCTACCTCTACGATTTGATCTCAAAGTTTTAATCAAATGTGTACGGTTGTCTAGTGGACGATTAGCCAGTTCAAGGCTGGTGTAATAATTATCAGTAATGGCAGTTCGACCTGCATTCAGGAGGTTTCTTGACAAATTCTTCACGACTTTGGTAGGAACTGAAGCTCCTCTGTCTCTTTCTTTGCCAGCATAAATTTGTAAATTCCAAGTATAGCCTTTACCACAGCATAACTTAAATACTTTAACACCATATTTATGAGTTTTTTGAGGTTTATCACTAATCTTCCTTCAAAGAGAACAATACTTTCATCGATACAAAATACTTCTCCTGGAGTATATGTGTCTTGATATTTTCTTAAGAGTAGGTCGACAAGTGGTTGAATTTTGTGCAGTCTATCTCCCTCTTCGCGTTCTTCATTATTTGAAAAGTGCCACATTCTGAGCAACAGCTCAAAGCGATTTCGACTCATAGCAGTTGAAGCAATATCATTACGAAATAAGGGTTTTCTGCTCCAATAATGTAATAGTGAAGGCATTTGAACTAATCCCATGTAACCCAGAAGACCGATGAACTGATACATCTCCTTTTTATTCGTTGGTTGCCAGGCGTGTAACCTCGAATTCAGTGAAACATCATTTCCTAACACTTGCTGTGTTGCATATAAATTGGTTTGATTGACTATCATATCCACTATTTCATTATCAAGAAATGCGTAAAAACAGGTTGACGGTGAAACTTGTTCTAAAGAAATAGCTGCTGCATAAATTGGGTTGAGCCGCCATGTCTCAGTAAAATCGAATTGTTGGTGATTACTAACAGGATTTGTCCATTCTGTTGGAACTGGGCTACTAATTGGTTGATCAATCACAAAATCGCCTCTATCAACCATTGGATCATTTCCAATCTCATTATTTTCTGGTAGTAACTCATCGTCGGACATATTGGTGACATCTCTAAGCGGCTCGGTTGTCAGTGGATTAATATTTACCCCATTACCAATACCTGATGGACCTGCTTGAGCTTCACAAGTATCAGTGGTTTTGTTTATATCAAACCGCATTTTCTTTTTATTTGGACTAATATTTCATCATCGTCTAAATTAGATGATATGTCCATTTCTTCCGAACTTGAGGGTACATATAAATCTGTAGAATTAAATGAACCAAAGTCGTCATCTGTTTCTGACTCTTCTGAAATAAAACAATCTAACCTATATTTACAGAAAAACAATACAATAATGCAGGTATTACCATCTGTTTGAGGCATTTCTCCAGATAATTTCAATAGACGTAAAGTACGCCGATTTGTAAACATAATGTAGTTTTGCAATACAAGTACACAAACAATAAAAAACAATGAGCCACACCCTTGCAATAATAGTCTACACTAACTAACTAGCTAAAACGCGCGAACTATTACCTTAGCATAAGGATAGAGGTGGCCGCTACAGCTGACCGCTCTGGCGTAGACAGCTTATTTTGTCCGCCTACGCCAGAGCAGTTTTAGCCGATTTTAAATTTTGGCCGTAATTTTTTTTTTTAATTTATAACAAAATTTAGTTTGTGCCGAACTGTTTTTTAATACACCTTTTTAGTATAAATTACTTTGGCGCAACAGGAAAAATTAGAATTTTCAGCTTGGCAGTCAACCTGTTAATATGCTTTGAAATAATTATATTAGTTACCTAATTAACATTTTTGAAAACAGTCTTATTTGTGTTTACAAAAAGTGACGGCAAATTATGTATTTGTCTAACTAGACAACGAACTAACTATGCTTGCATTATATACGATTATAAATAAACAATAATTTTAATAAACAATATTGATTTCTATTTAATCTACCTTGCAATAAAAGTACTAGTTTAATGCCATAAATTTTTTGTCTGTGGGTAAGTACGACCCTGGCATATGTCAGATTCCTTAATAATTAGATAAACGAATTCTCAAAACAACCAATACATTATATAACGTCAGAATTAATGACGCACTAAAAGAAGGTTCTGAGATGAACCATACTTAAAGTGCTTCGTACTAAAACTTATAACAAACAATATATATTGGATACGATTGCAACAGATCATACCCATACTGTTTTGAGGTGACCAAGTTATTTTTGCATTTTTTACATAAAGTGATTGATTTAATTCGATATGAACAATCAAAATATACAAGTGACAAAAAGCAGTAAATCATGCACTTAATGTAGAAACTAAATACAGAAAATTGGGTCAATTAAATTATAACTCTGAAGCAGTTTATTATTGATCTGTTGGATAGTGATGAAAGCTCGTGTGCAGAAGACATATTTTAGATTAAGTACGCTAATGTGGTGACTATTTTAGTTAAAATCATTCAGTTTTTCGTAATAAATGAATAATTTTTTTTAAACAATATTATTTTCTTAAATATAATTAGTTTTCTGAAGCTTTACCGCATGTTACCTTATCGTTAAACACTAATAGCAAATGCCTATGTATTACCTAGTATATTTTTCTGACAGGGTGGCACATTGATAATTTTTTGACGCTCCACCATTAAAAAAAAACGGGTGTGGCAGTCCAGTGGAACTGCCGGTAGAAGTTATACTTCTATACACGCGTTCGTCGTTACAAATTTATATGGGAGTCAATCTGCACAATCATTACATATGTAATGCCATAGGTAAGAGAGAGCAGAAAGAGAAAAAAAATTAGGTATACAGGTATATGATGCATTGTTTGCTGTATAAAAACATTTGACCTGTAATAGGAGTATAGTAAGTAAACGAAGGATTGAATCAATATTTTAATGAAAATATATATTTTTATTTTCATATATATGTATAAAAGGAGTTGAAAGCAAAAAGAAATGTTTACACATACTCTGCAGTAAAATTCATTGTTAATTTTGTTATTAATAGAAAAATATAATACAATACACTGCCACATAATTCAATATTACAATACAAATTAAAATGCAATATTCATAAGTATTTAAAAATGACAATATACATAACTTACGCATATGTTTAATTTACTATAATAATAATAAATTAATATTAAATTACGATTAACTAAATTATTTGAAAAAAAAAAATAATAATATTAATAAATATTAAAGATGTTTACAAAAGGAACATTTTTATTCTCGAGAGAGAAAGAGAGAGAAAATATATCTTCTGTCTCTCTCTTACCGATATCTTACATATGTAATGATTTTGCCGATTCACCCAATATATACGAATACACACAAATTTCCAACGTCGAACGCGCGTATAGAAGTATAACTTCAAAAAATGTTTGTGGAAGATAAAAATAAAAAACCAACAACTCGTATATGTTGTAAATTTTTATTTTATTTTAAAATTTAGCATTTTTGCGTATACTACATATATTTAATAAGACTAACGTGGGGTTTTTAAATATTTCAAAAATAAAAAAGAAAATTCATATTGGAATTCGAACTCACATATACCAGCGTATAAACCAAACACGTAAGAAATTTGCCAATTACACATGACACTAACTTATTTCAAAATTGACAGTTCTCGGTCATACAGTGATTTATTGTAATTATTATTTTAAAATACAAAAGCCTAAAATAATTATGAACATTTAAAAATTATTAAAAACATACATAAATAATAATATTAGTATATATTATATTATATATATAATATTATATATATATATATATATATATATATATATATATATATATATATATATATATATATGTATATATATATATATAATCGAACACCTCTCTACCCTAAGGTGTGAGGTAAATACAAATACATGTTACAGATATACATTACATTACATCTCAAATCCAATGATTTTTTCTATTCTATTCTGTGCACGAATTTTGTCCATTCTTGCTTGTTTTTTGCCTTATTTTGAGCTTCTGACCATTCCATTCCCCTACTTTTCAAAATCTGCCCTACTTCGTCATCCCAGGTTTTCCGTGGTCTGCCTCTGGTTTTAAACTTTTTCACTTTAGCCTTCCAGACTTGCTTAACGGGTCGGTTGTCGCTCATTCGGCACAGATGACCAAACCATTTTATTTGTTGTGTTTCAATAGCGTGTAGTACAGATTCTATGCCCAGTTCTTCTCTAACATCTTCATTTCTTATTTTGTCTCGTCGTGTTATTCCTTTGACTCGTCTTAGATATTTCATATCAATGGCTTGTATCTTGCTTTTTAATTGCTTTGTTAAAACCCAGCTCTCGCTTCCATATATCAAGATTGGTCGGAATACTGTCTTATAAACTGTCATTTTGGTTCTTCTGCTGATTTCAGGTTTACCTATGAATGCTCTACTAAGATTATGGTACACTTTTGAAGCACTACTTATTCTTTCTGTTATTTCATTCTGCATGGTACCTTCTCTGTCTATTGTAACCCCTAGGTATTTGAATGCATCTACTTGTTCTATGAGTTGTTGGTTAATTTCTATGTTAATATTTCGGTTCGTTTTCGCTATTAACATCACCTTGGTTTTCTTAACATTAATCTTCATGTTTCTAATTGCCAGCTCATTATTCCATCTATCTATATTTTTCTGGAGGTCTCTCTCGTTGGAAGCGCATAACATGAGATCATCTGCGAATGCACACTCAGCTATACCAACCGGTCGTAGTTTACTATATCCGATATGTACTTTGTGTATACTTGCTTTTGTTTCCTTAATTATGTCATCAATAATCAATATGAACAGTATGGGGCTCATAACACCTCCTTGTCTTAGACCCTCGTTTATTGCAAACATCTCTGATTCCAAGTTATCCTTACGCACATAACTCTTGTTATTTTGATACAGACTTTTGATAGCACCTGTTAGTTGATGGTCAATATTTCTATTTTGCAGACTTTTCCAAACTGCTTCCTGGGACACTCCGTCAAATGCTTTCTCAATATCTAGAAATGCCATATATATTTCTGTGTTCTTTATTCTAGCTTTCTCAATTATTTGTTTCAACGTAAATATATGGTCTTGCGTACTGTGTCCCTTCCTAAACCCACTTTGTACTTCATCCAGATGTGGTTCAACGATGTGTCTTAATTTCTTTTCTAGGATGCTTTCATATATTTTGGAGACGATACTGAGTAGATTAATTCCTCTATAATTTTCACAAGAACTTGGGTCTCCTTTCTTAAAGATTGGTAGTATTATGCCAATTCTCCAATCTTCGGGGACTGTACATCGGTTCCAAGCCATGTTCATAATTTTGGTTAAAAATTCAACTCCTTTCGGTCCCATTGTCTTTAACATTTCAGCAGTGATTTTGTCATGACCAGCTGATTTACCTCTCTTTGTATTATTAATTACTTCTTTGACTTCTTCTATTTAAATATCATTTTCTTGTCCATGTTCTCCTTCTACTTCTATCATTACAGTTTCCTCTTTCGGTTGTCTTGGTGTTAGGAGTTCGCTAAAGTATTGTCTCCATCTTTCCATAATCTCATTTGGACTGATAATCAGTGTGCCGTCTTTACGTTTCACCTGTTTCATCGTTGTTTCTTTACCTTTTCTTAGCGTCTTTAGTGCCTTATAAAACAATTTTTGGTTACCACGACTATCTGCCTCCATCTTCATTCCAAACTCATCCCAGGCTTTCTTCTTCTTCTTCAGTACCATTTCTTTCACCACCTTTCTTTGTCGTTTATATTCTTCGTAACTATTTTCTGTTTTCTTGTTTAAGTATATTTTCCATTTCTGTTTTTTATATTTTATTTGGGCTTTTAATTCATCGTCCCACCATCGTGTTTGCTTCTTATTTCTGTTTACATGGTATTATACATATATATGTAATATTAAATATATATACAAAAGGAACACTTTTATTCCCGATGGAGAAAGAGAGAGAAAACATATCTTCTGTCTCTCTCTCTTACTCATATCTTACATATGTAATGATTTCACCGATTCACTCCCGTGCAAATTTCCAACGTCGACCGCGCGTATAGAAGTATAACTTCAAAAACAAAGAAATATAACGTGTTTTTTTCCAAAATCAGATTTCTTTGCTCTTTGACTATATACCTATTAAACATTTTTATTTTATGATTTATTACTTACATCAATAAATTTGAGTCGGTGAAACAATCAGTATCGCGATACATCCCCGGACAGCGGCTACTCGAAGTTCTTAAACATTTATACCGTTACTTTTTTCGATGGCTCATATGAATATGGAGGTAGCTATATAGTTTATTATTGTCTTGCATCCCGTAGCCCGATATTGGGCAGAAAAACTGTAGTCGGATCCAGACACGAAAAAAAAAGTAAGTGTATTGCATCACATTGTATTACAATATTTGTAAACTAGGTATGTTGTAAAAGCTACTATAACCTTTTATGATTGATGAGCTAATTCTAAATAAAAAAATTCAACACGATACTTAACTAAATAATTAAGCATGTGCCTGCTTTTGTATTTATACCCTAGTTATTCGACATCCATCAGTCAATCTCTATTAGTTCAAAGTTATTGAGGTTAAAAAATAAAATCTACAAACAACTATATTTACTGTTGCATGAAAGGCCTTTACTTCATAAATCATATTTTAACCTAGTTGAAAAATCATACCCTGTTAGTCCCCCAGTTATAAAATAGAATTTTTTATTCGTTTAGTTAACGAGACCACGATACATTATCCCGATGAACACTAAAATTCATGAGTTTCCTCTTTTAACCGTGCGATCACCCGCATAACATTTTTGCCGACATCTGTTATTGGAATAACAACACGCTTTCTAAAAATTTATGGCTCTCCCTTTTCAAATCCAGACATCATCGGTTAAAGTCAGCTTTTAATTCAGCCAATAAATCGGCCATAATTTACATTATTTCAAGTTAAATACCCAATCCTGCAGAGTTTCAACTGATATAAATATCATCCAGGAACCAACAAACACGGGAGAAAGTGCCAATGCCGTAGACCCATGGGGAAAGGAGTAGCTACATGAAAAAGGAGTCTTTGTACATATAATAATAATTATGATTTGACGTTGTGTTTTTAGCTGTTAATTACTTTTCAATACATCCATCTACGATGAAGGCCAACCAAGTATTAAATATGAAAAATAAGGTTATAACTTTGTCACATCCTGAATATAGAACAGCCGGTCTTAAAAAACTAAAAACGATCATGTTAGAAAATTCATTGCAACAATAATATGCGGTAAGGTGTTTGGTCGATATTTATTAGAACAGAATCTGGAATTGGTGATGTTATAGGGCTTATATAAACTTGCCTCTGAAAGCTCAATATGTGACTATATTCGGAAAGAGTCGAGCTAATTTTCAGAAATGTTATTGGGGAAATAAGCTTTAAACCGATATTCTGTAATTCTTCAACTAATACTTGATGAGGAATTAACAAGTAGACTCCAGACAAGACTAGTCTTTCCGCTGGAGAGACAAGTCTTCGTGCTGTTTCAACTTCACCGAGTACTTCTATAGAGCTATGTTATGTCATGAAGTTATCTATGGTTTTGTTTGCCATATACATGCAAATTCTCTTATGAGATAATCTAGATGAAAAAATAATATTTTCTGGGTTGATGATTGTGCCCAAAGGAATAAGATAATCCTACAGTTTAGCATTATCAATACAACTAAATACAATTGCTTAGGTCTTACTGGGAAAAAAATGTGAAGCGGCTGATGCGTAACAACTGTTTGTAATATTCTAAAGTTGATTTACTGGACTGGTTAGATCGGAAGGTGTGTTTACATTGTATAAAGTCATTTCAGGCTGCGGCGGCGAAGGCCTTACTCCGACTCTGATAAGGGACAAACCAACCGCATGCTACTATAAGCTACTTATAGCAGCTAACGTCACAAAATGATTGTACGGGTGTATATTTATTACTTGACGTTTTCTTTTCACAATAATAAAATATTAATTACGTATAGATGACGTACGTAGTAGTATCTAGTAGATAAACACTTTAATTTTAAAAAACTATTTAATAACACCACTTGTTTTTATTAAAAACTAGGAGTACAATACCAGTACAACTTAACCGTACCTTGCCAGGGGCGGTCTCCTGGTCACTTCATTGTTTAGTCCGGACTTTTCTTTTTTAAATTTGTTATTGTTGTTCGTTATTAGATTTTTGTTATCGGAAATTAGTTAGTTAGCAGTTAGTAGAAAAACAGTCAAGTTGGGATTGGAATTCGGAAGATATAGCTTGTGGCTGTAGTCTTCAAAGTCGGCAAATTTTTTTAATTTGAAAGGTAAATTTTGCTCAAAATGCAATCTGGCAGTTTTTTGTTGAGTTAATCACCGATTTGTTCGTGCTGTGTTTTATCTGAGAGATTTTTAAGACGGCGTTTCCAACCATTTGAGAAGTCCACATTGGTTTTGGGAGGAAATTGCGTAGCCGAGTTTTGAAGATTGAAGTTTTTTGTCATCCTGGATAATCCGAACTCTGAATCCTGTCCAACTTCCAAAGAATTGTCTTTTGTGTTCCCTGGTCATTTCAGACCAATTTCCAGTTTGAATGGGATAGAGTTGTGTGTTGATTTCAGTGTTTTGGGTCCAGTTCCAATCACAAAAACTTCTTGAAGGAAATATATCAGCCAGAGTGATATAAGATACTTTTTGTTAAACATTTTTCTAAGTAAAAATAGACATTTTTCATTAATATAAAAATTGCTTTCATGTTAAGTTAAGAAATTGTAATAAATAAAATTGTAAGTTTTATGGATTAGCTAATTGTCATATTAATTAAATGCAATTAATTTTAAAAATTCAATTATTATTTCAAAAAGGTTTGGATATTTCATTTCTACATATGACAGTCAGTATTATCTTTCTGACAATTGGTACATAACGCAAACGTTTTGGTTCGTTTGCTTGCTCTATCTCCAACCCAGTAATTGTTCATTTCCTAGTTTTAACCCCCTATAAGTGATACCCAATGTGGTAGGCAAAAAATAATCGCTACAATAAAAGCTGGCACTGTTTCTTTTCTACATCTTTAATTAGTTGCTTATTTTCCATACATCTTAGTCTTAGATCAAACTGATCACACTTAGCACAAATGTTATTTTTCGGACCATGAAAAGAAAGATAAAATTCTTCATTGAAAATGTTTCGATACATTGACTGCTTTTCATGCTTTATATTATTGTTTCTTTAATATTTACAATAAAGACTGAAAGATAAGGACTTAGGTTTTTTTTGGAGTACGTTCCCGGGAATATTGGCTAGTATAAGCTGCAAAACTATTAATCCAGATTTAGCCATACGGCTCACACTCCCTCTAAGGGGAAAATTCACTCATCCCAGATACCTACGGTATCAAAAGGATTGAGCTCTGGTGGGACTCTTTCTGTGTTATCGAGCCCTAGGTGACTTGGTATGCTGGAGTATCTCCCAGAAATTTTCGTACACATCTGGACGTTGAGAGTAGTACAGCTTTCTGGATGGTCTTGTAGAGATGTTCATTCAGACCTAGCTTTTTTATGTTTTCTAGGAGGTTCTTTGGAATGACTCCAGTAGTAGAGAGAATAATAGGTATTGTCTGGGTACTTTCCATTCTCCACTGTCTTCGTATTTGAATTTCCAGATCCCTGTATTTGGCGATTTTTTCGTTCTGTTTAACACGAAGATTATTGTTGTTGGGTATCGCCACATCAATTAATGTTGTTTGTCTCTTTAGTTTATTAACAAGTATGAGATCCGGTCTATTATGTGCCACTGTTTGATCTGTGAGCACAGTGCGGTCCCAGTATAGCTTGTAGTTGTCATTCTCAAGTATACTCTCAGGAACGTATTGATAATATGGAAGATGGTTTGTTTGAAGAAGTCCCAGTTTGATAGCTATCTCTTGATGAATGATCTTTCCTACTGAGTCGTGCCGTTCCTTATATTCAGTTGCAGCAAATGCCTGACAGCCCCCGGTAAGATGTTGGATGGTTTCCTGAGCTTGACACCCATATCGGCATTTGTCATTTTTGACCTGAGGGTCTTTGACGATATATTTTAGGTAGTTTTTGGTTGGTATAACCTGATCCTGAATGGCCAGTAGTGAACCTTCTGTTTCAGGGAACATCTTTCCTGATGTCAGCCAATAGTTCGACGCTATTTTGTCGACATGGTCTTGACTGACCTCATTGGGATGTCGCCCGTGCAGAGGTTTACCCATCCAGGTGCGCATTTTTTCGTCCTTATTAAGATGGTTTATGCGCATTTCTGGTTCCCTCAGTTTGATCGGTGTTGTATCATCTACTGCGCAAATCGCGCGATGTAGAGTAGATGTCTCAGCCTGCACCTGAAAATAAGTTCTTAAATTAGTAATTTGTTTTTCTAGTTGCTCACTTATATCCATAAGTCCTCGTCCTCCTAAATACCGCGGTAATGTCGTTCTTTCTACTGCACTTCGAGGATGGTGTTTTTGTGCCTTTGTGAGGTGTGTTCGTACTTTTCGCTGAAGATTTTCTATATCGGTTTTTGTCCACTTAACAATACCAAATGAGTAGCTAAGCGCGGAACATGCGTAGGTGTTTAGTGCCTTAAACAAATTTTTACTGTTAAGGTGTGAACGAAGCAGCTGTTTTACCCTTCGTATAAACTCAGTAGTTATCTCAGTTTTCATTTGCTTATGGTCAATCTTCCGCGCTTGCTTTATTCCGAGGTATTTATACATATCATTTTCACCCATGGCCTCGATGTTCTGGCCGTTTTGCATATCGAATCCGCCGGGCTGAACCTTTCCTTTGATTATATTTAAGACACGGCACTTGTCAAGACCGAAGTGCATACTAATATCATTAGAGAAATTTTCTACTGTTTTTAGCATCTGGTCCAGGTGGCTTCGAGTGGAAGCTAGTAGTTTTAAATCATCCATATACAATAGATGATTAAGCTTTGCAACAACAGTGGTGTTATTTTTGATGCTAAAACCTGTGTCAGTTGAGTTCAGTATCTGGGATAGGGGGTTCATCGCTAGACAAAACCACAGTGGGCTCAACGAATCTCCTTGAAATAGGCCCCGGTTGATTGCAATATTTTCAGTTTCGATATTGTTTTCACCAGGTATTTTGAGGTGAATTTTTGTTTTCCAATCTGACATTATATGTTTTAAAAAGGTCACTATGTTATCATCGACTTTATATATTTTTAATATATCTATAAGCCATTCATGTGGCACTGAATCAAACGCTTTCTTGTAGTCGATGAAAGCAGTAAAGAGATTCCGTTTTTTGCTATATGCTTGGTTAGAAATGACAGAGTCGATGATAAGTTGTTCTTTGCAGCCCATGGAACCCTTAGCACATCCTTTCTGTTGTGGCTCTATGATATTGTTTAGAGCACAGTGTTGGTTGATACGCCGGGCTACACAGGATGTGACCAATTTATACAGAGTTGGAAGACAAGTAATTGGGCGGTACTTGGTTGGATCTTGGTTGGAATTATTATTATTATCCAGATTTAGCCATACGGCTCACACTCCCTCTAAGGGGAAAATTCACTCATCCCAGATACCTACGGTATCAAAAGGATTGAGCTCTGGTGGGACTCTTTCCATGTTATCGAGTCCTAGGTGACTTGGTACATCGGTGTATCTCCCAAAAATTTTCGAACGCATCTGGACGTCGAAAGTAGCACAGCTTTCTGCATGATCTTATATAGATGTTCATTTAGACCCAGCTTTCTTATGTTTTCTAGAAGGTTCTTCGGGATGACTCCAGTGGTAGAAAGAATAATAGGTATCGTCTGGGTACTTTCCATTCTCCATTGTCTCCTTATTTGTATTTCCAGATCTCTGTACTTGGCGATCTTTTCGTTGTACTTAACACGCAGATTATTGTTGTTAGGTATCGCCACATCGATTAGTGTTGTTTGTCTTGTAAGTTTATTAACTAGCACGAGATCTGGTCTGTTATGTGCTACAGTTTGGTCTGTGAGCACAGTGCGGTCCCAGTATAGCTTGTAGTTGTCATTCTCAAGCATACTCTCAGGAACGTATTGATAATATGGGAGATGGTTTGTTTGTAGAAGTCCCAGTTTAAAAGCTATCTCTTGATGGAGGATCTTTCCTACTGAGTCATGCCGTTCCTTATAGTCAGTTGCAGCAAATGCCTGGCAGCCCCCGGTAAGATGTTGGATGGTTTCTTGGGCTTGACATCCATATCGGCATTTGTCGTTTTGGACCTGAGGGTCTTTGACGATATATTTCAGGTAATTTTTTGTTGGTATAACCTGATCCTGAATGGCCAGTAGTGAACCTTCTGTTTCAGGGAACATCTTTCCTGATGTCAGCCAATAGTTCGACGCTATATTGTCGACATGGTCTTGACTGACCTCATGGGGATGTCGCCCGTGCAGAGGTTTACCCATCCAGGTGCGCATTTTTTCGTCCTTAGTAAGATGGTTTATGCGCATTTCTGGTTCCCTCAGTTTGATCGGTGTTGTATCATCTACTGCGCAAATCGCGCGATGTAGAGTAGATGTCTCAGCCTGCACCTGAAAATAAGTTCTTAAATTAGTAATTTGTTTTTCTAGTTGCTCACTTATATCCATAAGTCCTCGTCCTCCTAAATACCGCGGTAATGTCGTTCTTTCTACTGCACTTCGAGGATGGTGTTTTTGTGCCTTTGTGAGGTGTGTTCGTACTTTCCGCTGAAGATTTTCTATATCGGTTTTTGTCCACTTAACAATACCAAATGAGTAGCTAAGCGCGGAACATGCGTAGGTGTTTAGTGCCTTAAACAAATTTTTACTGTTAAGATGTGAACGAAGCAGCTGTTTTACCCTTCGTATAAACTCAGTAGTTATCTCAGTTTTCATTTGCTTATGGTCAATCTTCCGAGCTTGCTTTATTCCGAGGTATTTATACATATCATTTTCACCCATGGCCTCGATGTTCTGGCCGTTTTGCATATCGAATCCGCCGGGCTGAACCTTTCCTTTGATTATATTTAAGACACGGCACTTGTCAAGACCGAAGTGCATACTAATATCATTAGAGAAATTTTCTACTGTTTTTAGCATCTGATCCAGGTGGCTTCGAGTGGAAGCTAGTAGTTTTAAATCATCCATATACAATAGATGATTAAGCTTTGCAACAACAGTGGTGTTATTTTTGATGCTAAAACCTGTGTTAGTTGAGTTCAGTATCTGGGATAGGGGGTTCATCGCTAGACAAAACCACAGTGGGCTCAACGAATCTCCTTGAAATAGGCCCCGGTTGATTGCAATATTTTCAGTTTCGATATTGTTTTCACCAGGTATTCTGAGGTGAATTTTTGTCTTCCAATCTGACATTATATGTTTTAAAAAGGTCACTATGTTATCATCGACTTTATATATTTTTAATATATCTATAAGCCATTCATGTGGCACTGAATCAAACGCTTTCTTGTAGTCGATGAAAGCAGTAAAGAGATTCCGTTTTTTGCTATATGCTTGGTTAGAAATGACAGAGTCGATGATAAGTTGTTCTTTGCAGCCCATGGAACCCTTAGCGCATCCTTTCTGTTGTGGCTCTATGATATTGTTTAGAGCACAGTGTTGGTTGATACGCCGGGCTACACAGGATGTGACCAATTTATACAGAGTTGGAAGACAAGTAATTGGGCGGTACTTGGTTGGATCTTGGGTGTTATTTTGATCTTTGGGAATTAAATAAGTTGTTCCCTGGGTTAGGAAAGATGGTATTTCCTGCGGATTAGAAATAGTGTTATTAATTACTGCTGATAGGCACTCATGAATACTCCAGAACTTTTTAAGCCAGAAGTTCTGAACGCCATCTGGTCCAGGAGATTTCCAGTTATGAAGCTCTTTGATAATATTTGAAACTTCTTCAGTGGTGAAGGGTTCGTAGGGAGCAGTAACGTAGTGTTGGCAGTTGTGCGCCGTATCTTCGATCCATCCAGCATTGGTGTTAAGAGCGGCTGGTGTGGAAAGTTGATTTCCCCAAAACTCATGGATTTATTATTTTATTTATTTTATTTTTTATATATTATATTTTTATATATTATATATATTTTTTATATATTTTTATTATATTAATTTTATTATTTATTTATTATTATTATTATTATTATTATTATTATTATTATTATTATTATACATAAGCGAGGGCAGAGGACCTAAGTCCCTATTATGCCCAAAAACAAAGAAATTTAATTAATAACCTACTAGTAAAAAACAAAAATTACAAATAAAAGAAATAAAATTACAATTTTTGGTTTAAAAGAAAAACAATATTTCAACTATAATGTAAAACGGTCAAGTCTGTTTTTGAACGAATTGGTAGAGGGAGCAGAGACAATGTTATCGTTAAGGTTATTCCAGCACTCAAAAACTCTATTTAGTAAAAAGTTCTGCCTTGATCTTGTAGAAAAATTTTCTTTCTTTATTTTGAAGTAATGACCTCTGAGGCGTTCTTCTTGATTAATGATAAAAATTTCATCGAGATTTCCAAAATTGAATTTTGATATTTTAAAAGTTGTAATTAAGTCTCCCCGTTGTCGGCGAAGTTCAAAGGAAGTTAGGTTAGCCATACTAAGTATTTCTGCATAAGAAGGTCTTCTCGGTCCCAAAGAAATTCGGGTGGCTTTTCTTTGGACGTTTTCCAACATAGTCTTGTCTCGAACCAGATCAGGATATCACGTTGGTCCAGCGTATTCAAGTATGGGTCTTACGTACAGAGTGTAAAGTTTACAGAATGATTGCATTGAAACTCTCGAAAAACACCTCCGAATAAGATACAGTCTGGAGTTCGCAATATGCTTTCTAATCACATCTTTTCTATCTTCTTGGATTTTATAATATTTGGAATTCCTCTGCCAACCAATGAGCAGATATTAAATTGACTAGTTTTTTTTCTCGACAATTATCCTTACTTTTTTAAGTTAAATCAAACGTTTAAATATATGTCTCCTGACTGGACACATATCAAATTTCATTTGACTGGTTTCATCAGTAGTTAAAAATAATTTCTAGTAAATTTCCTCCGGGTAATGTGTCAGACTTTTCATAATTCTTTCTAATTATTTTTCTTCATTTTGTGGTTTTTTTTTTGATAATCTCCTATCCATCTTCTACTGTATTCTATATACTGATCCTGTCGATATTTTAATAAATTGTCAAAACCTTTAAACAAAATTTTTCTTTGTTCTTCAGTGAATTTTTGATATTATTTTTTCCAGAAATCACATATTAATTTTACAAATAACATTTAAATTACTGTCATGCACTAGGCCGTGCTTTTGTTTTGACGTAGCTTATTTTAGAAATATATAGATATGGGTGTTATTTTTTATTCCAAGGGTAATACATCGGTTGCCTGTTTATGCGTAAAACTTCTTTCCAGATTGCTAAGAACCCCCCTGCACTTCTTCTTCCTCTCACTTTGTAACTAAGTACTTCTTTAGTTACTTGATTTTAATGTATTTTGTTTTTATGTTGCTTTCGTTTTATTTTGTATTGTTTTATATTTTTTTTTAAGAGTAAGTTTGGCCATTATCTTAAAGAGTTTTATGGTAGAATCTTTTCTTATATTAATGCTCTTAAATATTCTAGGAATTGGTTCACATATCATTTGCTAATTTTGTAGTTATTATTTATATCCTTTTAGAAATAAAATCTATCATCAATTCATTATAATCATACCAATTATTGATTTATTAGCCGCCTTTCTGACATAATTAAGAAAGGTGCAATTATACGATGCTCTAAGGATACTTAACAAAAAAATTGTCTTGTTACTGTTTTGTTACCCTTTTCCTTTAGCGGGTTAAAGAATATATGTTTATCGTTACCTCTGATAATATGATCCAAATACTCCAGATTTTATTTTACGACTTCAGAATTCTTTGCAGGCGTCTGATAGCGTTTTAACGGTTGTAAGTGTGAAAATGTATTCTTCTTCTTCTTCAAGTGCCCTCTCCGCTACCGAGTTTGGCAATCATCATTGCTATTCGTATCTTTGAAGCTGTTGCTCTAAATAATTGGTTAGATGTGCACTGGAACCAGTCTCTTAAATTGCGCAGCCAAGATATACGTCGTCTCCCCACGCTTCGTTTGCCCTTCGTAAATTTATTAAATCCTAAATTTTTACATTAAGTTTAAAAAGCTTACAATTTTTTTTAATTTTTAGTGTCCGGTTTTTCATCCTTGTCAAATAAAGTGGTCAAAAACAGCTCTTAACCTAGGAGGCATGTCATGGGTATTTTTGACACAGAACCTTTTTTTATATCAAATTTTTCATTATGATTTTTGATATAATTAGTTATTGCGTAATGTATTTCTTCATTATATATTTAAACACAAAATAAAATTGTTGTAATAAGTTAAATATTCTGTACATAATAAAATTTGTGATTTTTGTGACTTTTACATAAAATGGCTACTTTGGACCCACTTGAGTCATTTTTGTGCATAAACTATCTTTTGTGTTCATTTGCAATTTATTGCATCTCCGCTCCTCCCACACTTCCTGTCATCTAACGAGTCAGGCATTTTCAAATAGTTTTGCCACATAATATTCCGGTGCGTACCAAGAACTCGTTTTTTATTTGGATGTGTTTTGTAAATATTTTGAATAACTTAATTATCTATAGTTTACTCTTGCTCAAACATGTCAAGACCAACAAAAAGATCTTTTCTTCACATTAATAGATTATGAGAAAGCTTTAGACGAAGACGAACAAAAAAATTCTCATGGAATGTCTAAAACTAAAAGAACTTGATCAAAATAATATTATCATAGTGAGAAATCTCTATTGGAACCAACAGGCTGTGGTAGCATTAGATGGAAATAGTACACTTGCTCAACGGATAAGTAGAGGTATGAGATAATGCATGTAATTTCACCATTACCATTTTATATATATTTTGAAGAGTTATTTACACAAGCACTTAAAAACTGTACGGAAGAGAACAAGATACGTGGTGAGATAGACGCTACTAAACACAATTTGTAATACTAGGAAACAGTTTGGTTTAATCAACAATAAACATAAAGAAAACGAGAAACATAGTTATCAGTAAGAGGGGTACAATTATAACAAGTATCCAGATAAAAAATAAAATGATGAATAGCAAATTGCTAAGTAACCAAAGACTCAATCTGCAAATCCAATATCTGATGGTAAAATGTTGTGTCCACTCTATTCTTCTTTATGGTGTCGAGGTTAATGTTGACTTAGTGAGAAAGCTAATAGCTTTTGAGCTGTGGATTTATACAAAAATTAAAAAATATCATGGGTCAATTATATTACGAATGAAATGATTTTGCACAGAATAGAAAGAAACAGAAATTTTTTGACCACCATTAAAAGAAGAAAAACAGCATATTTGTGGCACATACATAAAAATGAGAAGTACAAAATGTTGCAGTTGAATATAAAAGGTAAATTCTAAGAAAAAAAGGGGTCCTGATAGACGATAAATATCCTGGCTGAACAACATTCTCGACTGGATAGGGTTAAACTCACAGACGCTTTTAAGAAAAGTAGCAAATAAAGACGAATTCAATGGTTCTAGCTAACCTTTGTTAGTCCAGTCGACACTAAAAGAAGAAGAAGAAGAAGATATTTTGATAATTTTAGTTATGGGTTTCACTAGCAGAAAACGAACAATTAATCAATTAGACCCTGATTTCAAAGAAAAAGGTTTAAAAAATTTTCAATAAACCTTTTTACCTTGGATCTAACTCGACTGATAAATCAGAATCTGCAGAAACACGTTTTTCTTAAGTATTATGTACCAGTGTAAGATAAAAAAGACATTCATAGTGAAACTGACGACGAAGAGAAAACATTACATTTCATTACATTTACGTTAAGTGGTGAAGTGACAAACAAGGTTAGGATAGCCTTGATGATTTCCAATTTCCGATAGTAGTGGCACAACAAGAAGAAGAAAATGAAGTGACGATTGCACCCAATGATAGAGAATGGTTTACAAATCTAGTAAAATAATCAGAAAAGTTTGCCGTAGACAACATATTACGATTTATTTCGGGACCACGAAGAAAAGGTATAATATTCACTATTGTCTATGCTTGAAGAAAAATTAAAACTCCTGGAATTACTAATGATCCTCATTATCGACTTAAATCGCGTAGATTTCCTTGCTTGTTCTCAATAAGAAAAACTTAGCAATCCATCCAAAAAGACAAATTTTTGGGAATAATACTTAAGACTGGCGTTGAAAACAGTTGGTCTAATTAAAACAGGGTGTTTGTGCAACAGGCAATTGGTGCATGGGTAACGGCCATTACTTTTGTTTTATTTGTGTTTATATTTAACCCCAAGCTGTCTCCCTCTCTGGTTGTGGCATTCAAAATTCATTGCAAACCCTCAGCACTGTCCGCAATAATGACAGTGTCGTCTGCGTATTTTAAGTTGTTTACATATTCTCCGTTGATTTTTGTTCCTTCTTTAATATTTTCGAGGGCATTTTGGAAGATCTTTTCGAAATATATACTAAACAATAGTGGAGAAAGTACGCAGCCCTGGCGAACTCCTCTTTTTATTAACATTTCTGCTGTCATACGATTGTTTATTTTAATCGACGCCATTTGATCTCAATATAGATTTTTTATAGGGGCCACCATGTTATGGTCTATACCATGTTTAAACAGAGAAACACGTCTTTTCGTTGATCTCGGCATTTTTGTAGTAATATCTGGAGGTCAAATAATGTCTTCCTCGTACAAAGTCCCATGCGAAATCCAAATTGATTGTCGCTCAGATTGGAACTATTAGAAAAAAGAAAAGGGATATTCCAAAATAAATGCAAGCAAACAAGGAACGACTCCTTGTTTTAAATTTCGTAAAAATATTTCATTGGTGAGTTGTGTACCAAAAAAAAAGCTGTGATATTGCTGAGCACTCTTCATAATAACAAACATACTAATAAAAGAGAAAAAAACCCAGAAACTATACATTTCTATAATGAAAGAAAGAGAAGGTGTTGACATAATGGATCAGAAAATTGCAAATTACACATGTAAAAGACAAACAAAAAGATAGTCAGTTATTATCTGGAATTATATGATGGATATTGTGGTTCTCAATACATTTATTTTATTGTGGACTGAACACTCCGAAGATACGAATAGACGAAATAATAAACGAAGATTATTTCCAAAGGTACTGTCCATATAATTAATTTTGCCCAACATGAACAAAAGAGCGAAAAACGGAAAAAACTAAAAGCATTTTTTTAAAACATGAGACAATTTTTAAAAATTGACAAGTACAATGAGGACCAGACTATCAACAAAATTGTGAAAAAAAAACGATGCTTCATGTGTCCATCCAAAAAGGATCGAAAATGCGAACGCGTTTGTTCCAAGTGTAATGCATTTATTTGCAAAGAACAATTAATGTGTCATTACTTTTATCTGTTTTAATCTACTATTAAAAAATTTGCTCAATAAAAGCCAATATGTCCAGTAGGACATTTTTTACCTATGTTATGTAAATGTAATGAGCGGTCCAGTCATGCTGGGTTAAGTTGGTATTCGCAAAAATTACTACATAGATAATAGTTAGTGTGCTTATTATATATTTACTCGAACTAGATTTTTCTTACACAAATAAATAAATGTAGATATTAGAGAAGAGTATTTTCCAATTCTTCTAGTTTGTATTGTTAAATTTATATATAGCTTTATAAAATTATTCTCTATCTATTTATAGTAGGTATAATTATCAATTTCTCTAATTAATACCAATCGTAGTAAATAATATATATATATATATATATATATATATATATATATATAAGTATATATATATATATATATATATATATATATATATATATATATATATATATATATATATATATATATATATACGTATATATTTGGTACCACCGACACCTACTCAATAAATGTTTGCGAATATGTTAGCAAATATATTTGCGGTACACCACTGGCAATAAGGAAGGGTGGAAACGATATTTCTGCGAATATTTAATTAAATTCAGTAGGTGTGTTATTCAAGTAGGCGACTAAACAGTATAACAGATGATAACATATTTACCAAATTATCCGTTAACGCAGTTCGGTATACAACCATTAACACTCACTAATTTGTTCACTTAAATATTTTTGAATGACTTAAGATATTTAATAAGAAATAATCGTTCGAAATGTTACGAACGCACTTAATATTAAATATACACAGACAAAACTAATAAAATCACTCTTAAATAGATTATTTTTTGTGACAAAAAAAGAGATATATCTAAAAGTAATGCACGATTCAAAAGCTTATTACTTGTTAAAGTTTTTAAAAAAAATTTAGATGATGATATATTTCAGTTTATTGTTGATGAATCAAACAAATATGCAATGTTCTTAAATGACCCAAATCCTAACATAACGCTGGATGAAATAAAATGTTGTTTTGCTATTCTCTTTTTATCCAAATATGTGGAATTTCCTGGTCTAGACTTTTACTGGGACTTTTGTTAAAATTTTCGGATATAAACAAAACAGTTATGTTCAAAATTTGAACCATATAGTTGATGAAATACAGTGAATTGTGAAATGATGTTATAACTGCCTCAAAGTAAGTTGTACATTAGTTAATTTACTTTATATTATCTTGAAGACATAACCAACAAAGACACTAGTTCTGTCAATTTTAATAAATATTGTTTTGTGATACGAGCGTATCAGAATAGTCGCTAATTTCCTGGTTCGTATCGGCAACCAGTTTTACGGTTGCCATATTTAAATTTGCCTATAACAAACAGAACTCATAAACATAAGCGATCAAGCCGTTATCGCTTCTGACTACAGGGGCGAGATGAAATCATATATAAGTGCTCCAACTGCAAACAAGAGTAATACAACTGAAAGTAATAGCCCTCCAGTTTCATATGTTGCTGCTGCCAGATCTATACCTAAAATTAAGTACCCAAAAAAAGAGCTGGCTATAGTGTTCCATATAGAACACTATAACCTGCAACCTAACAATATTAAATTATTTGATTACGTCAAATCAATTGGAAATATTATTTGGCCGAAAAACGTCAGCTTCGCTTCCAGAATCTCGAACAAGCGATTGTACATTTACCTAAACAATATAGAATGTGTCGACCTATTACTCACAAATAATACTGTAGTTCGTGTGAGAGATGTAGACCATAGTACAAAAAGACTAGTTACACCAGCTTAACATCTAGTTTTGTTAAATATATGTCCATCTATTCCACATGAACTTATCGAGTCAGCACTCCAAGATTACGGCCTACAGATTGCTTCATCCATCTCGTTTCTATGGTCAGGAATTCCAGAAGACGAATACAACTATGTTCTTTTACATCTTCCCATTTGAACAAACCTAGAAGCTATCGTCGTTAACAATGTGTTGTCCAAATAAAATTTCAGTTTGTAGTATTTATATTCCTCCAAATTATAGTTTATCCAAAGTCGATTTGGTGGACCTTGTATACCAACTTTCTTCACCTTTCCGTGTTGTTAGAGATTTCAATGCCACTCCTTTAAAAAATGAAACATTTCTAATGCCAACTGGGATGGCTCTCGATTATATACTAGAACCAAACTAAATCAGCTTCAGTTATCAAAAGATGCAAATGAAAATATTTTCGCTTTCAATAACTGTACAATTAATAGAAGACAATCAACGGAATAGAGTAATAGAGTAGCAAATCCGAGGTTAACTCGAGAACTGCGTAGTTCTATAAGACATGTTTTGGGTGAACAATCAGAGCCAGTACCCATGACAAGGAGACCAGGTCAGCAGGGAAGATGTTTTAAGTGCCCTCGTGTTCGTGATAAAAAAACCAAATACGTATGCGAGGCTTGCGAGATTTACCTCTGTCTTGAGCATGCCCAAATCTATTGTAAGGACTGTACAGATATTGAGTAATTATTCAAGTAATTTAATCTTGCCCAAGTACTTTCGATCCCTAGATCATCTTCAGGGGCATCTGAAATAAGCCAAGAAACGTTTTTTATAACTAAAGAAATTGATAAACTTCGATAAAAACTCGAAGTTTATGGTTAATAAAGAGTTTTTATGTGATTAACGTTTATAGACTTACTTCGTCAATTGCGGCCTATCCGACAAGAACAAAATATCATAAACATATAATTGTACATCACACTATGATTTGTACATCAACTGTTGACAATTTGTACATAAACTGTTTGTCCTTTTGTAGTGTAGTGTGATGTACAATTATATGTTTATGACATTTTGTTCTTGTCGGATAGGCCGCAATTGACGAAGTAAGTCTATAAACGTTAATCACATAAAAACTCTTTATCAACCATAAACTTCGAGTTTTTATGGTTAATCAATTTCTTTAGTTATAAAAAAACGTTTCTTGGCTTATTTCAGATGCCCCTGAAGATGATCTAGGGATCGAAAGTACTTGGGCAAGATTAAATTAAACTGTGCTCGATATATGCCTTTTATTTGATCAAAGTTTAATTTAGTTGTGTTAATTTGATTATTTTTCTTGGAATACAAATTTATTACAGAGTGTAATATAATTTATTTTTTATTAAGTATTATACATAAAATCATTTTTCTTTTGTCTTTAATTTAACTTAAACTCATATAATGTTATTGATTACATGTTGTGTATTACAAATTACAATAATAAAAAATAAACGTAAAGACATTTTTTGGAATTCTTTAACTTTTTCAGTTGCTGGCTTTTTTTACATCCCACCTGTCTGTTAGTGGAAAAAAAATTCCACCTGTCGGATGCCGGGTTAAAGGATCGTGAGTATTCTAGGGTTAAACAAACATGAATTTATGCAATATTTAAATTATAACAACGACCACATTGTCGTCAATAAACCTTAATAACTAAGGCAGGTTGTAGCCTTCAATTAAAAAATATATTAAAAAAAAATATATATATATATATATATATATATATATATATATATATATATATATATATATATATTTATGACTTCCTAAAAATTATTATCCGACAGACTGTATCTAACCTTTTGTATTATGTTTTACCTTACTGGTTAAAAAATAAGACTACAAGGGATTTTATATACTAAATCTTCATTAATAATTCATGATTTCAGTTATTTCCTTTTTGGCTTTTTCTTTATACAAACATGTACAAAGTTTATACGTATTTAACCGTTTAGATCAGCAATTGACTGAAAATCCTTTGGGGTATTTACCTGTCGAATAAAATTCAACTGCTACAAACAACAAGCGCTCATTGACTTTACTGCTTGCTAAGGGAAAATTCAATTATATAGCTTTATAGGATACACATTCAATTTGCTAAGGTATTAGGAGGATTTCCGCAATTTTAGTATTGACTAAAATAAGACAATGGACTTGCGTTAAGTTTGATTCTTAAACGCAGTCAAATGCAGCTTTTAAACGCAAATATGTACCCAAAGCTAGAATAAGAAATATATATGTATACTTATTGTGTAAGTGAACATACGGCGATGGAAGTCAAACAATTGTATATAACATCAGATTTAACGTGGGGTTAAATAGTGTACCGGAAAAAACCGTGTTTTTTTAAAATCATCTTCACATCTGAGAAAATACTATTTATAGTAGAGCATTATTTCTACTCGAACGGAAATTGACCAAATAATGGTCCACGTTTGAAACAAATTTCTGAAAATTATTAACAAGTAAAAAGAGAAATCAAACGATTTTTACCTAGCGAAACCGAATTCAAATTTTTACCACTGTGTTTCCTAAAACTTGCGAAACAAACAGCTGGATAAATTACTCGGCAAGGGAATCTAAAATTGCATTCCACATGCCGTTCATCCTGGTCAAAATTAGTAGTGAATTCAGTTTCTGGTATCCAAACAAAATAAGTAATAAACCATAATGACTCCAAACGAAGTAAGTAATAAAACATAAGGACAGTATTAGATTTTTGTTTTGATACAGGGCAGAGCCACTTATACGTATTTAGACCTCTTTAGGTCTCCTCAGAACGGTATAGCCACTGCTCTGGCTCTCCTCTATAACACTCTTTAGAGCAGTGGCTATACCGTTCTGAGAAGACCTAAAGAGGTCGAAATACGTATAAGCGGCTGTCGCTGCCCTGTATCAAAAACAAAAATCTAATACCGTCATTATGTTTTATTAACAAGTGTTAAAGGTCTAACAAACAAATACAGTCTTTAACGTACTGCGTACAAACGGAATTTGAGTGATACATCCACATGTCGAATATTTAAATCTCTTCTTGATTATCCATACCGCATTTAAATTGGACAAAGACTAAAAGATTTAAACAGACGTGCAAGAGAAGTTTACCGTAGGCGAGTGTTGAGTCTGATGTACAACGATCCCGATTTCTTGAGAAATGTATGGTGTTCAGTCGAAAGGCAGATTAAAGGTTATATTACAACACAAAAAGAACTTGATTTCTTGGATTTAAAAGCTCAGATATTATTGTAAAGAAACCACTTCATTGTTACCATTTGATGTGCTGATAGCTTTAATTTACACAAAAAAAATTTAAGAAATGATTCTAGAAAAATTTCTAAAAAAAGAACAATAATAATTATCCTTAAAAAATGATAAAGAACTGGACCAATTACATCCAAAAGCTATTTAATGATGAAAGAGAACAACTATTATAAGAAATCATAGAGAATACCGGACCACCAATATTACGGGAAGAAGTCATCGATGCCAGCAAAAACACAAAAGAGGGTAAAGCTACTTGATCAGATAATGTGCCCATCGAATTATTAAAACTCATTTATAAAGAAGTGTCGTCTTGAGACTTAAGATGGTCAGAACCCCTCTGGCCACGCTTCGAGTTGGTCCGTAGGGTGAGGGTATACCAATAAATCACTCTATTGTATTGCGATTTTGAATGGCGATAATTTAAGTTAATTGTCACGGTAATATGATATTTGACATCAGTTTCTGTGTTTGCGACACAAAAATAAGAAAAGAAAAAGTCAAATTCTCTGAATTTAAAACAGAATAAATGAGCTAGTCAGTTTAACAATGCGATTTTACGAAATAACTAGAAACAATATATTTTAAAGCAAATACATTTTAAAGTAGAAGAATAAATTTAATTCGGAAATGTTTAGTTTTAAAAGCAGACTTCAAATTAATTTTCTGCTATTATAGTGAATTTTCTTATTAATTACTATGAAATAGCGTACAGCGCAGCGAAAATGGCTGCCATTAACATATATCCAAAGTTTTTCTCGAAGTAGCAACGAATTAACGTTGCGGTTAAACAGTTTCCGCGGGGGGTCGATCTGAACATGGACATTGGCAACGATCGATATTTTAAACATGATGGAAAGCAGCCAGGGAATGTCTATCCTGTGGGTGTGATTAGGTTGTCAGAGTTAATTGAAAACAAGTCTGATGAGCATTTCAACAACTTCGTGCCGGGAACAGTTATAAAGGACACAAGAATGCAAAAGGTCGGAAAAGCACTCTTTTCTGTAATTAAACGTCTAGACAATTTTAATTTAACTTTGACAACATGCCTGTTTCATCGAGCTTTGCGGAATTACAGGCGTTTTGGTTTTCTCCGGTCAAAACACATTTACCGCCTAATATTTAATGGTTTTAGTAATTCAAAAATACGAGCTCTTTCTATTCCTCACTTGTGAAGAGCTCTGTCAACAATACGGTTCTCTACCGTAACAGGTGGGTGGAATATTTTGGCGAGTTTATACTTGATTCAATATTTATAGTAGGTAGTGTAGTATGTATTAGTAGTATATATATATATATATATATATATATATATATATATATATATATATATATATATAGCCTGGGTAATATTCTATCGTTAGTATGGACCTTACGTGAGATGGAGTGAGAAACACTTGTTTAAAAAGAGAGAGGCATATTAGGTCCGCAATACATATGGTCTAACAGGCGACCGGTTTACCCCTATAAGCAGAGCATCAACCGACTAAAATTATTTTTGCATTTCTAATGCACCAAACCTTTTTTATTCGATTCTATATATTTTTCCAAGATGAAATGTATTTTTTTTTAATTTTTACAAGTGGGCCGGCATTGTTATTAACAAATAACTTATACAAAAAAGCAATTTCACCGAATTGTTTCGGAATAACTTTTTTTAGGTGTCCCTCATCAAAATAAGCACTTTTTATTTTTTGATAATTTTTCGAAAAATGCTTCCTTTTCGAGTTATTTGCATTTTTTTGTTGAAAAAATGCCTTAATTAGTGATTTTTGGGATTTTTTTTCTAAAAAACTACTAAATGAATTGCAATTTTACAAATAGCTTTATAATCTTTAAACCATCGAGTACAAGTTAGAATATTTTGACAAGCAAAATGGTTTCTATCTCGCTAAAAACGTGGACCCAAATATTTCAAATATGCCTTTCGAGAGTATCCCGCTAAGCGTGTACAGCGGTTGAGGTGCTGTAGGCGCTCGAATCTTTTCGTCTTTTTTAATAATGTAATATATATATAAAAAATATCTGATAATTGATTAAATCAAATTTTAATTTTATTTAATACTACGTAGGTTAGTAAAAACATTTTCGGATATGCATAAAAATTCTGTTATAACAGTAAATGGTCTAAAAGTTAAAAACTGTGTTAAGCCAGAAACTGCATATCAAAGCATTCTCAATTGCTTCTAATCGAGAAGTTAATTTGTCTGTAATACTGAGTGTACCCTTAACCTGTATTCCTAGCTCTTTATTTAAAGAAGATGGTTCTAAAAGAATGACAAAAAAGTCTGATTTGATGCATGTATTAGAAAGACAATACGAAAATGATATTAAAATAACATTGCCTTTGATTGAAAACTACACGATTTTAATGATTGATGGCATGGCCGAATTACAGTCTTTAAATGTAAAATCAATATCTACATATAATGATTTAGCTTATAAAGTTATGGAAAAATTATTACGAAGACTTGAACTTGTAGATGAAATACATTTGATTTATGACAAATATGATAGCACATCAATTAATCCAAAAGAGTTGGAGCGGATGCGTAGGTATGCCAATAACAATCAAAATAAAGAACACAAAATTACTGGTGGTCAATCAACGCAAAATTTAAAAAATATCCTTGGAAATAATACTAGTAAATCAAATTTAGTTGAATTCATTGGAAATTATATTAAAAAAATATTCATTTACCAATAGAAAGCAATACAAAGTTGATTATTTCTGGTGCTTTCGAACCTTGAAATAAAGCATATGTGATAGAAAATAATCAGTATTATGATTCAAATTTAGAATGTAATCACGTATATTACACTAACTAGGGTTATTTTTCACGCTTTTAAATTACAACAGCAGCATTTGGATAAAAAAATTTAAATTATTGTTAAATCTCCAGACACACATATATTTATTTTACTTTTATCTCATTATCATGATTTCACAAGTGAACCACTTTTATGGTTTCACACAGGAAATATTGTAAAAATGTGGATCGTTTTCGATATATACCTGTACATCAAATTGCAAAAGAAATTGGAAAAATAATGTGCAACAGTATCCTAATAATGCATTCTATAACAGGTTGTGATACCACAAGTTCATTTTATGATATGAGAAAAAAGAAGGCTTATAAAGCTTTGCAGAAATTAACTGATAGTCAATTGAAAAAATTAAGAAATTTGCCTACTTTACCTTTAGATGAAGGACTTACAGTTTTGAGTAAAGTCGCAAATAAATGAATGGATTCAAGCAAAAAATAATATTATTTCATCTCTTGATCCATTAACCCATGGTTGGACAATGGAAAATAATTGTTTCGATATTAATGATTTTGAAGGCGAAACTAGTTTAGATATGTTACAAAAGTATTTCTGCTCATGTACCGGAAAATGTTCTACGAAAAATTGTAATTGTATTTCCTATAATTTAGAATGCTGCGCAGTATGTGCATGTACACCCGAGAATTGTAAAAATGTTAAAGACGACTCTATTGAAGACAATGAAATCAGCTTATTAGATGGAAATCCTGTTGCTGTTGACGACAATTTTCAAATTATTGACAATGAAAACGAGTATAATTAATATTATATTTTAATTTTATTATATTTTTCAATGAAAATTAATTATATATTGCTTAATGTATTTCACTGTAATAAAACATTCAATAATATAGTCACCACGTATATTAAAAGAAAAATAACATTATTATAGCATTGTTAAAAAATTTATTTTAATTGTTTTAATTATAATATGTCTATATAAAAATAATCAGAAATATCTTTTTTTTAATAAATTGTACGTAATATTTGTATTGAATTAATTTTTTAAATTTAAACAAATATTTCTACGCGCCGCACGCCTGTATCGCCGCAACCGCTGTACACACTTAGCGGTAGACTGCTCGAAAGGCATATTCGAAATATTTGGGTCCACGTTTTTAGCAAGATAGAAAAAAATTATCCTTGTCAAAATATTCTAACTTGTACTCGACGGTTTAAAGATTATAAAGCTATTTGTAGAATTGCAATTCATTTAGTAGTTTTAAAAAAAAAATCCCAAAAATCACTAATTAAGGCATTTTTTCAACAAAAAAATGCAAATAACTCGAAAATTAAGCATTTTTCAAAAAATTATCAAGAAAGAAAAAGTGTAAAACAAAATTTTTCAATGTACGGCATCGAAACAGAAATACCAAATAGAACTAACCAGATTCCTAACAACACCGTTTCAAATGGATCTGCCCCATACCCCATACAACTTCATTTCAACTCAAAACTGTCACAAGATCTGGAATCTTAACAAGGCTCATTGGAAATTATACACATCTGTACTAGAAGCTGAAAATTCTCCTGGAAACTATCAAACTCTAATAGCAAACATTAGAAAAGCAGCCAAATTAGCAATATCAAAATTTTCATCTATAAGAATATAGTAGAGATGAATTTCGAACCAATGGTGATGTGAAAGTTGCAAAACTACTGCTAATAACCGAAAAATTGCATATGGAAAATATAAACAAGATCCTACAAGAAATAATTTAGTTGAATTTAAGAGACTTGACGCTGTTGCAAAAAAAATCTTCAAAGAAAAAACAGAATTGGGTGGAATACTACAAAAGCCTAAATTCAAAAACACAAAACAGTGAAATATGGAAAAAAGTAAACGCTTTTAAAAACCGCAAACAATCCATCAAGATTTCAGTAGATCCAGAATCCAGCTGGCTAGATGAATTTCATAAGAAAATATCTCCACAGTGGGTAGCTTCACAACATTTTCCAGAATACAGCGAAACAGTATCAAGAGATAGGTTTGGCTTAGAAGAATCATTTAGAATGTGGGAGTTCGATCGAGTACTTAGTCAACAAAATAGCAGTGCTCCAGGTAAAGACAATATTTCATATTCCATGATATACCATATTCCTCTTTACTATAAAATATTATAAATAAATATTTTGAATGACATTTGGAATGATACGTCACAAATTCTAATAAATGTAAAATAAAGAAATATATTCTAATACCAATCAAAAAATCTGGGAAACCAGAAAATTGCAGACGAATAATATCCTTAGCCTCTTGCTTGCTAAAGACGTTAGACAGATTAATAAAAAATAGAATTGAACATTGGTTAGAGCAAGAACATATTCTCCCAAAATCTCAGTATGGATTTCGAAAATCAAAATCAACTCAAGATGTCATAACTACCTTAGTCTCATTCATACTAATAAACTTTACTGATAATATGTATACTATGGCTGCTTTTCTTGATGTCTTGATATACTGGCATATACACAGTAACGAACCCTACATCTGCATAATATTTACAAACAGTAAGAGTGCCGTCGACAGACTAACAAACGTACATAGGTCCAAACAACTAAATCATATGGAACCAGAAATTATGACTATTTACAATAAAATTATAAATTTAGGAAAAAACATTATTATATCATGGATAAATGGACACGCGGGCATTAAGGGCAATGAAATAGCAGATAGCCTAGTCAAATCTGTCCTAGAGATAGGCGGAAAAGCTCCCTTGAACTTACTACCCTTTTCAGATATTGATATAATTAGTAAACGGCATCAAAAAAAAAAAATGGCAAACATATTATCGAAACACGAGAACTGGAAATAATTACAAACAAATGCAGAATGAAATACCCATAAAAAGGTGGTTTCATACTCTATAAAATCGCCATTTCATAAGGGTTATAAACAGATTAAGATCTAATCATTCTCTTACCCCCCATCATATGTACAAGTTGGGTCTCACGGAGTCACCTAATTGCAAGTGTGTAAAAAAAAGGTAACCTATTATCTTCCTTGAATGTTCCCACGAATCAGTAAACATAAACAAATTTTATGATAATCTTATTATATTAAAAATTCCACTTCCCGTCTACCTGAACAATTTGATTTTTTCTAGAGATATCAATATATTAAAAACGATTTACGAACATATCAAAAACTGTAAATATAAATTTTAGCTTTAATACTAGCACTTACGTTTAAGTAGATATTGTATTATATTATAGCAGAAAAAAAATATTAAAGAATTAAAAAAAAGGAAGACGTAAACCTCCGAGATGTTGAATCGGGTTATGTCTTAGCGCAAAAAAAATTGTACGTTAAATTGTACGGATGATTGTATGTTCATTTAATAAAAAAATTCAGAAATACAAAAAAAATTCCGTTGATTGTAAAAATTGTTTGTCGTTAAATTTGTCTGGCTAATTGGCTCGGCCAAGGCCATCAAACCAAAATTTAAAACAAAGAGCTTCGCGTTGGTAATAAAAAATCAATGTTTTTTTTTCAATTAAAGCGGAAATTGTTATTGACAAATAACTTATAAAAAAAACAATTACCCAAATCGCTTCGAGCAAAATTGTTTTTTGCTATCTCATCGAAATAAACACCTTTTCTTTGTTATTAATTTTTAAAAACATGATTCTTGTTTGAGATAAAGTGTTGTTAAAAAAATTGCAATTACATAAAAAGTTTTATAATATTTAAATCTTCAAGTGTACTTATAAATATTTTAACAGTGATAATTGGATATTATCTTGCTAAAAAAAAAGGAACCAAATATTTCAAATATATGCATTTCGAACAGTCCATCGCTGTATGATAACAAGCGCGTACGATCGCAGCTATATAGGCGCGCGGCGCTTAGAAAACTGTTTTTAAATTTAAAACTATGTTTTGAGTAAGACGGAAACCACATATGATCATTAACACTAGAAAGTCGGGCTTAGCATACCTACCTAGAAAGCCCGAAGGGATCATTTTGGGCCCAAGTTCCTAAATCAATAAAAACCAAGTTTAGAATTAACTATTTATTTGGGAATAAACAAAAAATGAAAATAAACAATTTTAAGAAATTATATAAACTCTTGACGATAGAATTTGATTTAATTTTTTATTTTCATTTTAAACATTTGGTTAAATGTTTAAAATGTAATCGAATGAACTATCTTATAAGTAAAGTCGTCCCAGGAACGCAACTCAACAATATTGGCAATATCATTTTAAAGTCGTCTACTTTAAAACGTATAATGTATGCCTGAATTGTCAATATAGATGAGTCAGATAAAATTAAATTATTAGAAGAATTTTTCACTAAGTAACAAAAAACAAAATTTGTTTAATTTACTAATGTTTGTATTTTGGGAACGATTTCCGAAGTGGAAATTGAAACGTCAATAAACGTATTTTAACCTTTAATTGTGGCTTATTCCCATTTAAATAGTAATTAATTTAAACATTTGGAACAGCATACAGTTTGCAGTTTTAGCATTTGCCACACATTGCCACTCATTGGAAGTATGATTTCCTTTACAAAACATTTTTAACTGACATTTTTTTCTTTTTTGGTTAGTAACAGTGCTGGTGGTTGGTAAATCCGGTGGTGCTGGGTATAGTACCAGATTTCGGGAGGCAAGGTATAGAGCCCGTAATTCTTCACACAGCTGAAGAATAAACTTACGACGACTGATTTTACTTCCAGTAACTTCTTTATAAATAATCCATGCATTTATTGCTCGTAAGTCAAGAATGTTATAAAACACGTGCATTGGCCATCGTCTTGAAGCAACTTTTGTAGTATAAAGACGCGCCATTTGGTCCACTACATCAACCCCGTATTTTGTTTTATTATAAAAACTTACTGTTTGAGGAAGTTTTTTTCCATCGACAGCAACATCCACTGATTGATGTAATGAGCTCAACAAAAGCACATTTTTGTGACTTTTTCCTTGGTATGCAGTAAGTGTTATCTTTTTGTCGCTCTGGAATATATGGCTAACATTCTCCATTTTTACTCTTTACGCTTAGAGGAACTTCCTTTCTGTTGCGATTCAAAGTACCCACAAGACTTGTTGATTTTTTTTGCAATGGCTTGGCCAATTTTAACGATGTAAAGTAGTTATCTGTCGTAACATTTTTGCCCTTTTCCAGTTGATTTTCCATTAACCTCAAAACAACATGTTCACCAACAGTTGTATCTTTCTTGCGTAGATGATCAGTGCCAGTATAAGGGTAACCATTTACAATATATTTTGATTCCACGCATGTCAAAAGCCAAAATTTTATGCCAAACTTATCCGGCTTATTTGATATGTACTGTGTGAACGGGCACCTGGCTTTAGAAGGCAGTAGTTGTTCGTCCACAGTAAGGTTTATTCCCGGTTTGTAACATGCACCACTATTTTCTATAAATCCATTCCAAACCGCAGAGGCTAGAGCAAATTTGTCGGTTTTCAATCGTTCAGATCTCGTTTGCTTTATGTCAAATCTGAGATATTTTATAATATCCTCGAATCTGTATTGTGGTATAGTTTGCCTAAAAAACTGAGGACCTCATACTGTTGACCACAAGCTGTTGGTTGGGAAATTTTTGGCGCCGTAGACTCCTCTTGCGTACATAATAGCAAGGGCAGCCTCCAGTTCTTCCAAAGTTATAGTCCATGTGTCATTTTTCAAACATCGATGTGCTTCTGCAATAGTGCATTCTTTTATATGACGTAACATGCTGTCGTTGATTATTAGATGCCAAGCACTTACCACACAATTGTTCCTCACGTTCCTTTTTGCATACGACGTAGGACCTGATTCCTCTCGAAAAATGTTGTGCTGAGCGCGGCGTCCTGTAATGAGCAAACATTCAATGAATATGAAGATACTAAAAATCATAATCTTACCAGATACTGATCCAGAATCAATAACTTTCCACGTTGTTCCTTCTTTAGATTGTTCGGTGTCTCCGATTGAAATAGTTTTTCCTTATTGACCTCTTTTTCTCTTGTGTCTTGGCTTAGATGCACTTGGATTCACGATAAAATTAGCTGACTCGTGCTGTTGAGTTGTAGAAGCAGTGTTTACATAAATTGGTGAGTCTTGTACAAAAAAACTTTCTTACTGCTCTAAAGCATCAGAGTCACTTGAATCATTATTTTGTGGTGGTACGTATTGTTCATCGTCTGACTCAATATTTTCTGCAAATTCAGATTCACCTCTCGAAACATCTTCTTGTATTTTTTGTATTTCTTCAAGAAGTTCAAGCTCTGATAGTCCACGACGAGACATCTTTACAGTCGTCTTGAATTTTCACAATTGAACGAATGTGTCAATATTCTAGAGACGAGAGTCAGCAGAACCTAATAAACCGCTCAATAAACAAAATACTTTCAAAGAACAAACAGTATGTAACAAAATACCTTCTAGGAATAAACGTACATAAACATAATTTTATCTATCCGACAGAAAGTTAAAAGAAATCGTCAAATTTCCGAGAAAACGATAATAATTAATACAGGGCCAGTTTGGCCCCTTCAGACTTCTATGGTAGGTTTGTTAGAAAATCCATTTAATAAATTTAGTAAACAATATTTGTTGCGTTAAATAAGACTTTGTATCAAAATATTAAAAGTCATAAAATATGAAATTATTATTGTGTCAAATAAAAGAACTACAATAAGTTCAAATCGCAACAGGGGCCAAATTGGCCCCTCCGACTTTCTAGTGTTAAATATTTTTACTTATACGTAAAGGTTTAACGGTTTTAAAGATTTTTATAAAATTGTTATTCATTTGTTGGTTTTTTGCAAAAAATCTCAAAAATTACTAATTGAGACATTATTTTAACAAAAATTGCAAATAACTCATAAAGCAAGCATTTTTCAAAAATTACAAAAAAAGAAAAAGTATTTATTTTGATGAGATCGGTACGTATGCAAATAAAAACATACATTTGAACTTAAAGAAATATATAGAATCAAATAGAAGACGTTTGGTGTGGTAGAATCACAAAAAAAATTAGTCGGTATATTCCGTTTCTAAGCGTCTTTTTAGGGGTAAACTCCTATACAATGAAGACATTAAAACGAAATTCTACTTAAACATCAATATTCTAGAGGGATCTGCAGAATCTCGTATTGTTTTAAAATGATTTCGTGTCCCTCATAATGACTCAGTTTCGTTTTCGTTTTGCCACCAGGTATATTCGCGATAGTGAAGTAATCCCCTACGCCGCGCCGATTAATTAAAACCAATTTTTTTTTGTTTCCTGTTATAAGAAGATAACCAAAGTTTATTTTCAATTGAAATAAATTAAAACGTATTTTTTTAATTCTGGCACGGTGCTGTAATATTTCAAAAGTTTTATCTTGCCAGGAAATGAAATAAGAAAATAAAACTCCCGACTTGACTGTATATAGGTTTATCTGAGAACGAGCGTTTGTCCCAGGAGGAAGTCGATTATGAACATAAAAACGCTGAGGCCTTCGTGATAGAGAAAATAATTTACCGCAGGGCTCGTTTTGCAAAATAGACTTCAGTGTTTTAGCGTGTGTTGGTTAGTCACAGCCATTTAAAGTATTTACTCTCTACGCTAGTAAAAGATTATTAAATAAAAATTTTGAATAGATATATTCAGAGCATATGCAAGTTAAGGTGCTATAGATTAACAGATTTAAATGCTAAGAATCCGCCGGCGGATAATTAAAGTCGCTAGAGATATTTTTATATGTTAAAGAAATAAGAAAATTTTATTGAGATGAACCTTTGGAAGACAATAAATTTTGGTATAAGTAAACAGTAATCTTATAATAAAAATAGAGAATATGATACCTCTCAAATATGTAAACACGCATGGAAAATGAACATAGGGTTCAATAGAAATAATCAAGTATAGTTCTAAAAAAAATAGATGGAAAAAAGTGGAAAATTTAAAATGCCCAATGAGATCAATTGCATCGCAAATTCCTCAACAGAATGTAAAAGTATCTAGTAAGAGAAATTCATAATAAAAGAGGAAATTAATAAAAAGTAAATACCACTATTAGTAATAGATTTCAAGGCTATTTAAATTTATGCACTTTATTACAATTAAAATGAACAGATCATTTTAAACACAAATATTTCTCAGCATAAAAGATTAAAAAGGTGAAAACACTTAACGAATCAAGAATTTGAAATTTCTTTGGGTATAATTATTTGGATGAGTTTGATCAAAAAACCTTAACTTTAATATTATGTTATGCCACTAATATCACAAAAAAATATATGTGAAGAAATCATTTCGAAATAATATTATGCACGTGACATTTTTCTTATAATATTATAAGTGCCCAAGAGGTGATAGACTTTCAAAATTCAACCTCTAATCGATCATTTGCTTGACCGATTTCAAACTGCCAATATTCCGAAAAAAAAAATATATGTTGTGATGGAATCCTTGTACGTTTTTGTGGGCGGCTGGCCTATAGGAAATACAATAAAATAAAAAACATAAGTTTGGTATAAAACTCTACAAATTATGTACAGAAAATGCTAACACCTTCAACCTGAAAGTTTACTGTGAAAAAGACATAACATAGTAAGTTACTTTAGCGTCATCTTCAATTATTATTTTATTGATGGATGAACTCTTCATTTCGGGTAGACTACTGTATACAGACAAGTTTTGTACAAGTGTCCACTTAGCTCACCAGCTTTTAGATAGATCAACACATTTAATAGGTAGGCTTAGATTCATTAGAAAATTAAACCCTAAAGATTTTATGAAAGCAAAGATAAAAAGAAATGAAGATATTGTATGAAAAAGTAACACTGGAGTAGTTCTACTAAAGTGGAAAGATACAACAGATGTCCTAATCCTTAGCAAAGTACACACAGATAAAACAGTGGAGGTTCAGGATAAAAATAATACGCTTCTAGAAAAATCGCAAGCAGTGAACAATAATAATAATTGTAAAGCATTTATTAATATTTTCGGCTGAAATCATATCTATGCATAACGAAGAGATGTTAAATGGTACCGTAGGCTAGTGGTTAAACTTCTCACTAGCTCAGCACTAATAAATGGATTTATTTTGTATAAAGCTATAACTAAAAATAACATGTACTTGCTTCGGCGGTACATATACTAAAATTAAAACGATACAGAGAATATTAGCATGGCCCTTGTACAAGGATGACACACAAAATCGAGAAACGTTCCACGTTTTTAAAAATTCCTATCACAATGGAAACAACCCATAACGATTCCTATCAAAAAAGGCGATTAATCCCTAGATACGCTAAACTCATACAGGCCCATCTCTCTCATCTGTACATTATGTAAATTTTTAGAAAAAATGGTTATTAAAAATTACTTTGGTATCTTGAACAAAATAAAATCTTCTACCAATTTCAGTCAGGCTTCAGACCAAATCAATGCACCATGGACAATCTTGTACTTTTGCAATCAACAATTGTGGCTGCGTCAACAAAAATGAAGTCATTGCAATTTCCCTTGACATCGAAAGCGCATTTGACTCTATACCGATTTCTGTGATAATAAACAAACTAAATCAGAACAAGTTATCCGGTAATATATATTCGTTTATAAAAAATTTTCTCACAGAGCGATCCTTTAAAATAATTACTAATGGAAAAACTTCCTCACAACACACAAGCACAAACGGTCTCCCACAAGGGTCTGTCCTGAGCAGCACACTATTTAACCTTAGTATTAACGGTTTTAGTTCATTGATAAACAACCCTGTACAATACGGATAATATGCTAACGACATAATATTATTCTGTCATGGAAAGGTCACATCCAGCACAAATACTTTACTACAAAACAGGCTAAGTAAAATAAACAACTGGGCCAGTCAATCCGGCCTTAACTTCTCCCCATCCAAATCCAAAATTATTCATTTTACCAGAAGACAAAACACGCAATCTTCAACCATTATTCTGAATGGAAATTTTTCTTCAAGTAGTAGAACAATTAAAGTTTCTTGGCATTATTTTCGATAACAAACTTTTCTGGAGATCACACATTCGAGAACTTAAGGGTAACTGCCTTCAAATAATGAATCTCCTTAAATAACTAGCTCATTATAGTTGGAGAGCCGATGAGGAAACACTACTAAAAATATATCGAGCTCTTATTCGCTCCAAACTTGGTAGTATTCTCTACATGTCATCAAGTAAATCACTACTACGTTTACTTAATGTGATCCAAAATACTTCCCTTTGACTTTGTTTAGGAGCATTTCGATCCAGTCCAGTGAAAAGCATTCATGTAGAATGTTTCAAACCTTCGCTTCATCTGAGACGACAACAACTTCTACTGCTCTTTTTTTGCTAGAGTTTCAGCAAATCCCACAAATCCCACAAGAAACCTGATCTGTAATAGACAATTACCAGTTATTGATAATCCTAGAATGGTACCGTTTACTATACAGATGTTAATTTCTTATTTAGATATCAATCTGTTGTCGACCATTCCTTTCAAGGTCCCTCAAACTGATTCATGGATATGTAAACTTTAAAATTTCAATATCGAATTATCCAAATATAGTAAAAATGAAATATCACCTTTTATTATCAAACAAAGATTCTACAAAATACTACATCAATGCAACTTCGATAAGATCCTTTACTCAGACGCATCTAAGACTAAAGAAGGTCTTGGCTGTGCTGTTACAACGACTACAACCACCGTCAACTTGTTTCGACTCTCCAGCAATTGCAGTATTTACACTGCTGAACTGTATGGAATACTACAAGCGGTGAAAACTCCACCTAACGATGATAAAACTATAGCAATCTGTACGGACTCTTTGTCCTCCATACAGTCCATAAGAAACGTACATTCTATTCACCCAATAGTTTAAGAAATCCAGAGTATATGTAATATAGCCTTCAAACTAATGAAATTACAGTACCAATATGGTAGGTCTCATCACACCTGGGTATTCCAGATAGCCGAAAAAACCGATCAAGAAGCAAAACAAGCATGTTCTCTTAACGTAAAAACAGACATTCAAACATTATCAGATCTAAAGAAAACATTCAAACATAAAATAATGGACCTTTGGAATGATCATTGTAAAAGAAGCAATATTAAGTTAAGCGTTCTATAACCAAACATTTTCTACCACCAACTCCCACCAATGAAAAGAAAGGACACACGCCTTACACAGTATTCCAGTAATCAGATTTTGTGCCAGAACTGCAACACCATGACTTCCGTAACACATGTACTTCTTGATTGTCAACACTACCTAGCGGCTAGAAGAAAAAACAATCTTGGTAGCAACCTAAAAGACATACTTATCTCAAACAGCAGCAACTATGAAAATGTATTAAACTTTTTAAAAAACACAGTTATACAATTTAATTTAAAACAAAATATATTATAAAAAATGTATTGTAACTAACGTGTACCCAATGTAAAGTATTAACCATGTAAACATGAATGTAAATTGTACCTGTGTCAATGACCATTAGCTGTCAAGACACATATTTTTGAAATAAAAAAAATAACATACAAATTACTGCCTTCAGAGAAAAGATACTAAAAGGAAAACTATTTCAAGCAGATATCCCTCAAGACCAACGACAAAAAGAAGTGTTAAAAACTTGTTGCCTGAAAAACATGAAATCAGCAAGACGAGGGTATACAGATTGCTATGAAATTATAAAAAATTATGTACATGTTAAAAAAATCACTTTAATTATATTTTTGTAAAAATAAATAATGATATACTAGAAATTGGGCGTCTAATTTTTGGGCGTCTTATTATCAACGGTTATTACGATATTAATTTTTATATAAAACAGCAAGCTAATTTTAAAAATCTAACTGTGGGGTCATGTTTAAAATTATTATATGCGTATGATGACATATAAACTGTAAAGTAAATTTTTTTCACAGAGCGTAGAATCTTAACACACTGTGGAATCATGTTTAACTCACAGAGCGTCTGGGTCAAACAGGGTGTGAGTTAAATACAACTCAAGTGGCGCTTTATGTGTCATTTATAATATATTTAGCTTGTAGAGTCTTAAATCTTTTTTGTCTTTTAAAAATAACAAAATAACATTTTTTTCTCGATCAACTATGTTTCAAAGAGTATTTTACCTTGTTATGTTATTAATATTTCATGAATTACTTCCAGAACATATCGAATTACTTTCCAGACTCCGTTGTTACTGTTCCGTCCACCCTGTCATTGTTAACAAGTCACAAGAGAAATGAAGCGTATGGACGAGCGCTCTCTAGTTATGTCGAAAGTGATGAGAGAAAAGGTCGACACAAGAAAATGTCAGTATTAATAAAGTAACTTTTGATAATGTTTGTAGAGAAAAACATTTGAAATATCTTTGGAATGTTGAACGAGTCGTCAAGAGAAGTTTTTATATTATATGCTTTACGAGGAAATTTCCCTTTTTCATTTAATGTATATATTGTATATAGAATGGAATTTCAGCGTTAAAGGACGTATATATCAGAGAAAAAGTGGAAAAATTTCTAGCTGATATCTACATTTATAAAAAGGGTGGACGCGCTTTAACGTCAAAATACATTTTCCTTATGCTCGATAAAGACATTATTGAATTCAAAATATATTCACATAATCTTGTCCAGATTTTAGAATAATTTACACCTTACAACTCTAACTTATATTCTATATTAGGCGAGCGGTTTACCCCTATAAGCAGAGCATCAACCGACTAAAATTCTTTTTGCATTTCTAATGCACCAAACCTTTTTTATTCGATTCTATATATTTTTCCAAGATGAAATATTTTTTTTTTAATTTTTACAAGTGGGCCGGCAATTGTTATTAACAAATAACTTATACAAAAAAGCAATTTCACCGAATTGTTTTGGAATCAATTTTTTTAGGTGTATCTGATCAAAATAAACACTTTTTATTTCTTGATAATTTTTCGAAAAATGGTTCCTTTTCGAGTTATTTACATTTTTTTGTTGAAAAAATGCCTTAATTAGTGATTTTTGGAATTTTTTTTCTAAAAACTACTAAATGAATTGCAATTTTACAAATAGCTTTATAATCTTTAAACCGTCGAGTACAAGTAAGAATATTTTGACAAGGATAAATAGTTTCTATCTCGCTAAAAACGTGGACCCAAATATTTCGAATATGCCTTTCGAGAGTATCCCGCTAAGCGTGTACAGCGGTTGAGGTGCTGTAGGCGCTCGAATCTTTTCGACTTTTTTAATAATGTAATATATATATGAAAAATAAGTTTAAAAAATATTATGAATCCATAAATGAATTAAGATATAATATTGCATTAAAAAAATGCATCTAATGAAAAATTACCACCTTCGAAACCAGCATTATTACAACATTACTTAAGAGCAAAGTGGCAAATAAATGAATGGATTCAAGCAAAAAACAATATTATTTCATCTCTTGATCCATTAACCCATGGTTGGACAATGGAAAATAATTGTTTCGATTTTAATTATTTTGAAGGCGATACTAGTTTAGATATGTTACAAAAGTATTTCTGCTCATGTACTACAAAAATCACTAATTAAGGCATTTTTTCAACAAAAAAATGCAAATAACTCGAAAAGGAAGCATTTTTCGAAAAATTATCAAGAGTGAAAAAGTGTTTATTTTGATGAGGTACACCTAAAAAAATTGATTCCTAAACAATTCGGTGAAATTGCTTTTTTGTATAAGTTATTTGTTAATAACAATTGCCGGCCCACTTGTAAAAATTAAAAAAAAAATACATTTATTTAAATTGCAATATTATATCTTAATTCATTTATGGATTCATGATATTTTTTAAACTTATTTTTCATATATATATATATATATATATATATATATATATATATATATATATATATATATATTACATTATTAAAAAAGTCGAAAAGATTCGAGCGCCTACAGCACCTCAACCGCTGTACACGGTTAGAGGGATATTCTCGAAAGGCATATTCGAAATATTTGGGTCCACGTTTTTAGCGAGATAGAAACCATTTATCCTTATCAAAATATTCTAACTTGTACTCGACGGTTTAATGATTATAAAGCTATTTGTAAAATTGCAATTCATTTAGTATTTTTTTAGAAAAAAAATTCCAAAAATCACTAATTAAGGCATTTTTTCAACAAAAAAATGTAAATAACTCGAAAAGGAACCATTTTTCGAAAAATTATCAAGAAATAAAAAGTGTTTATTTTGATGAGATACACCTAAAAAATTAATTCCGAAACAATTCGGTGAAATTGCTTTTTTGTATAAGTTATTTGTTAATAACAATTGCCGGCCCACTTGTAAGAATTAAAAAAAAATACATTTCAACTTGGAAAAATATATAGAATCGAATAAAAAAGATTTGGTGCATTAGAAATGCAAAAAGAATTTTAGTCGGTATATTCTGTTTCTAAGCGTCTTTTGAGGGGTAAACCGCTCGCCTATATGTTCTATTTCATAAGAGTATAATTATATTTGCATTTGCAATATCAAGTAAAAATTTAATAATGAACTCACATTATAATATCACCGATACAACTCCTATCACATTTTTTTTTCATTTTTTTTAAACGGGAAACTATAGCATTCAGTTTTGGTTACTTGGGGAATTGGCCAAATCGTATTTCAGTGTTTAAACGCTAAATGTAACTACACTGTGTACATTGGCAAATGTTAGATAAACGGACAGCTGAGTCCTGTTAGTCTATTTAGCAGTATATCTTGAATGTATATTATTTTTTTACTTTAGTAGTCGGAGACGAGAATACTACTGAACCTCTAGAAATCGTACGAACAAGCCAAATTTTGCTGAGAATGTCAGATGATTTGAGATCTCAAAAAGATCCAAAAAAGTTTACTACTTTTACCCCACGCATTTCTCCTAAAACGCCCCATTGTTGAGAAGGAAAAATGGAAAAAATGGATTTACCAAAAATCTGTATGCTGTAAGCTTAAATAATTCTAAACAAAAATGTTTATTACCACTTTTTGTGTAGAATGAACTGTTATCATAAAAACAACGCTTAAAGCAAGCAGGAATTTTAAATGTCAGATACGCGCGCCAAATCAATAAAATAAAATTTTTTCAGAGGTAATTTTTGTATACAGTTTTTGCATTTTGTAGCAAATAAATTCGTTTTGTATATAGGTGTTAACTAAATGATCGTTGTGCGATTTTTGCCATTTTTTACGATTCTCATGTGATCAATAGAATTTTTCACTTTCATTCACAGGTCGTAATTAAATTTATATTGTTGTAGGCAAATCTTTAAAACGTGTTACATGAAATTTTTATTTTAAGTTTGTTAACAAATATAAGGAATTCGAAATATGTCTTAAAAGGCTAAATTTAAACTTTCACGTTACAAACGATCGAAAATGTTAAAAACTGCTTAGTTTTGACTGCATAAATATGTTTTACGAAACTACACACATACTTACTTAATACCAACTTTGTGAAGGTCGAAATTAAATTCATTTCGAGGGTTCCCGTATTTTGGCAAAGAAAAAGAACCATTCAAAACGTGTTTTCTTGGAAATGTGTTCCATAAAATCTAGTACATCTTTCATCAATAAAAAGTCAGACATAGAAAAACTGAGCAACATTTATTGATACTTACTGGAAAAACATCCAAAATAAAATTAATATCTACCTGTACCCACACAAATTACACTTACATGCATAACATGTTGCATACCATTAAGATAGGTTTAAGAATTAAAATCACCTAAGATGGGCCTCTAGTATTTCTTAAAAAAAATATAATATTAAGTACACCTAATTACTTTTTAATCAAAGGATTTTTTCTTTTTGTTCTCTTTGTGTCAAAGTTAAAACACACCAGTAAAAGGTGACAAACTAAATTTTTACTATCTGTACCTAAATTTTAAAGAATTTTAAAATGTATTTTGTCCACCATTTTATATTTTATATGTATGTTATTAATGTTGAGTGTCTATGCTTTGACAAATAATCTCAACGACTAGCAAGTTGCACTGAAGATTTGTGATATTTTATAAATATTTTTATTTTTTTTCTTATTACAGTGTCTTGAAAAAGGAATAAAACCATTCCGAAAGCTAGACAAAAAGTCATAAGAGTGTTTCAATAACATCCCGGCCAATTTTCTGACTGCAACCCTAATAAAGTGTGTTGTTTGTATATATAGGTTCTTAAACTCCTAAGAGCTAGAGAGCTTAGAGTGCTATAGAGCTTCAGTGAAAACGCGCTATCGGGTTTTACTTTGCGCTTAGGCCTTTACCTAATTCCAAGACTTTCCTTGAAGTTTTATCTCGTCGATGATGAATCTTTTCCATGTTTGTAGTAAGCGACCTAGAGTGTGATCTATGCAAGAGGATTCAGGTCTAAAGCCTGCTTGACCAGCTCGAAATACTTATATATTAAAACAATCAATATTGTTATGAAGCTATTTTCAGTGGCTTTTTTATTATGTATTATTTATTATTTTAAATGGAAATTAACCAAAATTTTAGCCTAAAATACGTGTTTTAACATTTTATTGGCCACTTTGGACATCGTACTGCGAATATCTTATGTATATATCATTCTAAAAGAATATTTATGAAGCGCATGTCAGGAAATGGTCGGTCAGATAGCCAAGCGGGCCAGGCGGCCGATTCTCATTCGCTTCACTGTCGAATGGTTTCGTGGATGTGGGTTCAAGCTCCGGATCGAAGTAAAGAAAAATAAAAAAGGCTAACGCAGCCACTTAACACTTAAAATTCTAAAACGAATCTGCTGCTTAGATTCGGCTGGTGTCTGATCGGCTAATGGTGTAGCAGTATGTCAAGAGATAAGGGCTTGAGGCTCGGTGATACTCCTTGATAGATCCCTATCGGAAGGGCGTGGCACTTAAAATATATATATATATATATATATATATATATATATATATATATATATATATATATATATATATATATATATATATATATATATATATATATATATATAATTATACATATTTTTTCTTTTTATTTGGCGGTCTTCTTTCGTTGGTTAGCGATCCACATTGTAATATTAAATATTAAATTTTTATTGAAGTATGACGGTAAAACTTATAGATAAATTACTATCATTTTAACTAAACCATAAATACAGACAATGCACAAAAGAGAAACTAAATTAGTTTTAGATTAACTACCTACAAATTGTAGTTAGTAGTATTAAACTTAATGATGCTGGATTTTATACACTTTCCTTTTTGTTGTTTTCCAGTTTTATTTTAAAAATCAATGATTCTTACGAAACCCGTAAGCTTCCTGTTCTTTTCAAATTCAGCTCGCAACGAAAAGAGCAAAGGAAGCTATGAAAAATCACATTCAAACGGCATACAAATGAAACTTTGTGTGCGCTCCGTCTAACACAGTAGGTATATATTATTCAATGGGCGGCGGTTGCTTTGACCTAATGGATATGGGAAACTAATTTTCACTACTTAATCAAATTGAATCGATCAATTTCCATGTTTAAAAATAAGGGTGGTGTATATTTCTTTAGTTGTAAATTAGGAATAGAATAAATAATAAATACACACGAATTTAAAAAAATTTAGTTATATTTAAAAAATAATTGCTATATAGTCCACTTTTTGTTTGTCTTTGGTAAATCAAAACTGACAATAGCAGTAGTACTAAAGGGGTTAGGACAAAGTATGTTCTCAAAATCTGAGATTTGGTAAATGCGCCAATTAGAATTATTAATTTAGTGGCATCCGCCAAAATCTATTTCTGGTCATTTTTTGTGGTTTGGGATAGAATAAGAATCTCCGTTGTTGTTGGTGCGATTGGAACGTGTGATAGTATCGTTTACGTATTACGTTAAATGAAAGGGGATGGGATAGCGATTATATTAAGATAGAAAAAAACAAAGCGACTACCAAAAGGGCACTACACAGCATCTTCATTATTAATAAACAATATCTTGTAAGCATTTTTTCAAAATAATCTAAGTCAAATGAAAAAGACAGTAAAGTGAAAAAGACAGTAAAGATTTGATTTGATTTGGTTTCACGTACAAAGCGTCTATGTATCTATTTATACGTATTTCGCCTTAATAAGGCTCATAAGAACAGCTATTCATAGGCGTTCTCAACGTGAAAAATAAATCTTGCCTGTCTTTAAGAAGCAACACTAAAATTCGAAACTATTTTACGGATTAATGTAAGTCAATTAAAAGCATAAGGTATATTCTGAGTTCCATATTTTATTTTTATTACCTCCATACAATCATACGAGACATATGTAAAAGATATAATCTTTTAGCGAAAGCCGCTATCGCTTTATTAAATTAAATGGCCAAATATATGGCCTAGGAGGACAAATTCGTTAAACTTCCCGTGCTCGAATCGGTATCAATAAAGTGTTATGATCATTTCGGCCTAGCCCAGCCTCATCAGACACTTTGGGCTGATACAAATTCAAACTCGGAAAGTCCAACGAATGTCTCCCAAAACTTTACTACAACAGTAGTTAGCTACAACTACAGCTACAACTACAGCTAACTACTGTTGTAGTGAAGTTTTGGGAGACATTCGTTGGACTTTCCGAGTTTGAATTTGTATCAGCACAAAGTGTCTGATGAGGCTGGGCTAGGCCGAAATGATCATAACACTTTATTGATACCGATTCGAGCACGGGAAGTTTAACGAATTTGTCCTCCTAGGCCATATATTTGGCCATTTAATTTAATAAAGCGATAGCGGCTTTCGCTAAAAGATTATAATCTTTTACACATTTTGCATAGCGCAGAGGATACAGAAAACGATATTATCATATCGTTTTCGTTCACGGCCGCCAAAGCAGGTGGCGCCTTTGTAGCTAACTACTGTTGTAGTGAAGTTTTGGGAGACATTCGTTGGACTTTCCGAGTTTGAATTTGTATCAGCCCAAAGTGTCTGATGAGGCTGGGCTAGGCCGAAATGATCATAACACTTTATTGATACCGATTCGAGCATGGGAAGTTTAACGAATTTGTCCTCCTATGCCATATATTTGGCCATTTAATACGAGACATAGCCTTTATATTGAAAATATGCTTTAAGTTGTTTTAGTGTAGAACAAAACAACTTTCTTTGGAGCCAATTGCTAGGCCTAGTCTAGCTCAGTCTCTCAGGTCTAAGAGTGACTTTTCTTAAAACTAAATCTGAACAATGCGTTTGACTGGGACAAATAAAACAAGATATTAACTAATCATAATACATACTCGTACATTACAAAATATTGTAATGTATGTATTATGATTAGTGCATTACATACAGTATTGTCAGTACGATATCCGATGTGGAAATTGAAACCACAAAAAAGACGTATTTAAACTAAAATTGTGATTAGTTTCCAATAAAAATAATAAATAATACATATTAAAAAGGCCACAAAAAGAACTTGAAAACAATATTGATTTATTAATTGATCAATTAATTGATTTATTGAATAATATATGTAAGTACCTAGACATTACATTTTTTTATTAAACAAAGTTATCGCACTCACTAACTGGTTATAAGCGGCGTTAATTGTAAACAAAAGTTTAGATTGCCAAAAACTATTGATTACCCTTAGGTAATTAAACGAGATTTTATTGGACAGTTTTCTCCCAACTCTCCGTTGAGTTGGGGAAGTTGGCAGTCCAGGCAAACTATTTGTTAAAATTGTGCAATATTATGGGTACTTTTTTATGTTAAGAATCTGCATATATATATACATATTTTTTTATTGAAAAATAGTCCAGTCGTCAGTTGACCTCTAAAACTGATACGAACAAGCTGAATTAAATATCAATATTGAGACTTAAAAAGAAACAAAAAAGTTTACCACTTTTACCCACCAGCTACTCCCTAATATACCCCTCGTAGAGGAGGAAAAAAAATTATTTATAAAGAGTTTGTACGCAGTAGAAAAAAAAACGTTTTAAATAAATGTGTAGCTGAGGTAATTTTAAAAAAAAAATGTAATTTAGCATTTTTTTGTTGTTAAATGAACCATTCTCTTATAAACAACGCTAGTAGCGACCGGCGATTTTAAATATCAGTTACACCTGCGAAATCAATTTTAATAAAATTTGTGTTACTCAACGGTAAAAATTTAATATCCTTGTATTTAAAATCTGTAACATGAAAATTTATGCAGTTAAAACGAAGCAATATTAAACATTTTAGATCATTTTTAACGTCAAATTTTAAATTTAGCCTTTTTGAGATATATTTCAAATGCCTTATATTTGTTACTAATACTTAAACTAGAAATTTCATGTTATGGGTTTTAAATATTTGGCTTCAACAATGAAAATTTAATTGCAATCGGTCAATGAAAGTAAACTGAACACAATCTATCCCACAGGAATTATTCTACGTGAAATGCTGACATCAACATTTATTTGTCTACCAAAGAAAGTAAATGCCAAAGAATGTAGTAATTATCGAATGATCAGTCTAATGTCACATACCTTAAAAACCATGCCAAAAATCATACATAATATAATACACGCTAAGCTGGAGATGGATATTAGTGATTTCCAGTTTGGATTTCGGAATGGAGTGACACAAGAGAGGCACTATTTTCTTTGAACGTGCTGATCCAAAGATGTTTGGATGTTAATTAAGATCTTTATGTATGTTTTATAGACTACAACAAGGCATTCGATAAGGTAAAACATGACCGACTTATAGAAGTACTTAAAACCAAGAATCTGGATGTGAGGGATGTAACATTGATATCAAATTTATACTACAGCCAACGATTAAATGTGAAAATTGGAAGATAAGTGTAAGAAGAAGTGGAGATAATAAAAGGGGTCAGGCAAGGGTGCATACTGTCGCCGTTATTGTTTAATGCTTATTCTAAAGAAATCATACAAGAGCTTTACAAGTTATAATAGCCGACAAATTGAAAGACTGAGAACAAATAATGAACAAAATATTAAGATATAGTGGAGTATACGGACTCTCTCTTAACATCAAAAAAACCAAATTCATGAAAATTAGCGAGAACAACAATACAAACAAAATATTAATGGTAGGCGGCCAGCAGATTGAGAGAGTAAAAAGATATACTTACTTGGGAACGATAATCACATAAAATAACAATTATACTGCAGAAATAAGAGTCAGAATTGGAATAGTACGTACCAACTTCGTGAAAATGAAAAAATTTTATGAAGCAAAGATCTAGCATTGGATGGTAGGAAAAGCGTAGGAAGAAGACGCGTTTCCTGGTTAAAGAACCTGAGAGAGTGGTTTGGTTGCAACTTAAGGCAATTGTTCAGAGCAGCTCCTCGAAGGTCCGATTAGCCATGATGATTGCCAACCTTTTTTGCGGAGATAACACTTAAAGAAGAAGAAATGAAGGTGAAAAATTTTATCGATCACATGAGAATCGTAAAAAGTGGCAAAAATCGCGCAAAGATTATTTATTTTATACCTTTATAAAAAACGATATTATTTGCGGCAAAATGCACTCTCTAATCGACACACGTCGATTGTCGATCTATACCATCTAGTTTATACAAATTTTATTTTATTGATTTAGCGCGCGTATCTGACATTTAAATTTCCTACTTGCTTCAAGCATTGTTTTTAAGAGAACGGTTCATTCTACATAAAAAGTGGTAATAAAAATTTTTGTTAAAAATTATCTCAGCTACATTTTTGTGTTAAACATTTTTTTCTGCGGCATTCAGATTCTTGGTAAATCGTTTGTTTTTTCACTTTTCTTTCTCTACGAGGGGGCGCTTTAGGAGAGAGACAAATAAGGTAAAAGTGGTAAACTTCTTTGGACCAAATTTGATATTATCAGTAAGATTCAGCTTGTTCGTGAAATTTTTTAAGGTTCAATGGCTTTTTGTCTCTGAAGATTAAAGTAAAAAATAATATACATTCAAGATATACCGCTAAATAAACTGACAGGCCTTAGCCCTCCGTTTATCTAACTTTTGCCAATATGTATAGTGTAGTTCTATCTAGAGTTTAATCACTGAAATTCGATGCGGTCAATTCCTTAAATAACTAAATCTGAATGCTCTTTTTTCCCTTTTTTAATAGAGAAATAAAAAAGAATTTGGTAGGAATTGTAAGAACCAGTGATGTTATAATGTCAGTTCAGTATCAAATTATCACTTTATATTGCAAATACAATTATACTCTTATAAAATACAACAGATAAATTATCAGTTAAAATTGTAAGGTGTAAATTATTTTATTATCTGGACAAGACATTTATGTGAATATATTTTGAATTTAATAATGTCTTTATCGAGTATAGGGAAAATGTGTTTTGAAGTTAAAGTGCGTCCACCCTTTTTATAAATGTAGACATCAGCTAGAAATTTTTCCACTTTTTCCCAGATATGTACGTCTTTTAACGCTGCAATTCCATTCTATATACAATATATACATGAAACGAAAAAGGGAAATTTTTTTGTAAAGCATATAATATGAAAACTTCTTTTGAGAAGTCGTTCAATACTCCAAAGATATTTCAAACGTTTTCTCTACAAACATTATCAAAAGTTACTTTATTAATAGTGACCTTTTCTTGTGTGGACCTTTTCTCTCATCACTTTTGAAAATAATGCAAAAAAAAACTCGCTTATATTCTTCAGAACTTCTTTATCAGCAAGCACATAATTTTAGTATTATACAGTTATATTTGTTAAACATTATTTTGCTTGCATACAAAAATAAACATGTTTTAAAATCAATAGATCATACTTACAGCACTAGACGAAAAGTTCATGACTATTTCCAAATTACTAGTGCTTATAAATCAATTGGTAAACACAATTTCTTTTACTTCATTACTAGAATATTTAACTATTTACCCGAGATCTGTAAAACCTACATAAGAAAAATCAACTCATTTAACATGATTAAATTTATTTTTACAAAATTTCTCAAGAACACTGGATCTGAAATTTTGGATGCGATCTTTTTTAATTAAATTCATCATGTAACTTAAACTATACAGTATACTTTGTAACAATTTTTTATATTATCAACCTAATGGTACTGTAGAACAAATATTAAATAGTGTAAATGAGAGTAATCCCTGAGCACAACCTTTGGTTCATCAGGGAATTTCTTTTGTGTTTATTTGCTAACAACTATTTGTTTGAACAAAATATTTAACTTATAATTAATTTGTAATTGTATTGTTAAAAGAAACTATCATATTGTTAACATTGTTGTATATTGTATATTGGGAAGTAAATAAACATTATTATTCTTATTATTTCCGACATAACTAGAGAGCGTTCGTCCATACGCTTCCTTTTTCTTGTGACTTGTTAACAATGACAAGGTGGACGGAACATATAGTTTTTTTACGATAAGAATAAAATTATGACATTCTAGTTATTTTTAAATGTCCAACCATACAGCAAACTCCCTATGCCCCTCTCCCTATAGATTCCAATAAATCTAGTGAATTTTAGTGAATTATCGGTTGGCAAAATATTGCAATATTGCCAGTGCATATCTCACTGCTTTTTATTATCGTGTTTATGAACTGGAGGCACAGAATAGAAAATAATTGTGATTTGTTCTGTAGTGGAGGTTACGTCACAGAATAGGAAACAATCTTCTGTGGTTAGTTCGTGTTCGATCGACGGAAATTAAGATAAGGATCGAGAAGGCAAGATCTTCACACGAGCAGCAAGATGCTATACACGCATGCTGAAGATTTGCTGGATAGATAGAGTTACCAATGAAGAAGTACTACATAGAATGGGTAAAGAGCGCGAACTAGTCATAACCATAAAACGTCGCAAACTAGAATACCTGCGCCATATAATGCGCAATGAACAAGGATACAACCTACTTCGGACCATACTTAAGTAAAGTGAATGGGAAAAGAGGTCCAGGACGAAAAAGAATATCCTGGCTGCATAACCTGCAAAAATGGGTTAACTTAACCACTACCCGACTTTTCAGGGCAGCAGTCAACAAAGTCAGAATAGCCATGTTAGTGCCCAACATCCGTAACGGATAGGCACCATAAGAACAAGAAGTTCGCGTTGGTTATTTTTTTTTCGTTTCAATTTTTGCTGTAAATTAAACTAAAAAAATTCTTTTCGGAACTATTAAACATTAATGAATTTTCAAAAATGCCTAAAGCTTTAGGAAGTTGTGCCCAGAAAATGGTCATTTCTTTAAATTCATAATTTGAGACAGAACGTGATCATCAATCTATATTATTTCCGTTTAAATCAGTTAGGGATGTAAGTAATTATTTGTTCTATTTCTTTTTCAATAGTGATTCAAAATGTTTTGAGCAATATTTAATTTTACATTTTTAAACTATCCTATTTTATTTTGATTAAAAAGTGAGGTTATATGAAAATTTTCAGTTTTAGACAGTAGCAGCATCATTAAATATAAGCCTGTCCGTTGTGAATAAAATTGCAGTAAAATTCAAGATGGGTGAACCATTAAGAAGCCCAAAGCAAAAAAGAAAAGATACATAACCAGCTGTTGATATAGACGAATTTAATCAAATGATAATTTGAAATGTTATTTATGACATGTACAAAAAGAGTGATATTTGACCAAATTTACATGTCAATAGTCTTTAAAATAAATAATCATTTTAGAGGAACAAGTTAAATTATAAACACTACAAGCGAAATTAGCAGAAAGGGATATTTTTACTGGTAATCTAACTTCCCTATGGAAAATTGTACGAAAAATTGGTTTTCGCTATAAAAAAGATGATTTAGGACGTGGTTTAATGGAGTAACCCAATATTGTTTTTTAAAGACATATGTTTCTACTAAAAAATTAAGGTCTATACACATTTATTTTCTTGGACGAGACATGGATTTTTTAAAATGGTACTATTAGTCGTTCTTGGCAAGATTCAAGTGAAAAAAATGTTAAGAAAACTAAAGTCCAACGTTAAAACCTCAATTGCCTGAGCTGGTGCAGATGATGTTTTTAATTAAATTTGTGCAACTGGATCTGCTCTTAATAAGTCATTGCTTATATGAATAAAACAGAACCAATATATGAAGTAGATAGAATTGCTGAACAATATGGGCATAGATTTCTTTGACTTTCTCCATACCATTGTATTTTTAATGCAATTGAGCATGTATGGGGAATAAAATATTAAACGGTATTACTTTGATCATGTTGGCAAAAATGGCAGTTCTACTGCAAAGTCTTTAGCAGTGTGGAAGGAGCCTCTGGCCCAAATTACACCAGAAGCATGGTCAAAAACAATACAGAGTACAGAATCTGAGATAGAGAAATTGTTTTTGATCGTGAAGACATTAGCCCTGTAGTTATTGATTTAGCAGAAGATGATGATTATGATGATGATGACGATATTTGTATTAATAGTGGTGATGAAGTATTCTAATTTTGTTGAAAAAGAATTATATAAGCATTGCAATTTTCTTCTATTAAAAGTACATTTCTGTAATATGTATTTATTTAAAAGTTATTTTTGTATTTCATTCAAATGATCAGATGAGTTAGAAAATCTAAATAATTCTGTATACTGGTATAGAACAGCCATTTATAACTAACAGAATTCTTACATTGACAAGGATTTTTGAATAGTGAAACTTCTATATTAATTAAATAAGCATACATTATACTTTGGTGTGGTGTGCATAATACTGTAGTCTTCTAAGAAGTAAATTAATATATATAGCTTCCAATGATATTTAAATATCCAAAAATAATGTCTTTTTATCTACAAATAAATTCCAATTAATTATTAAATACTGCAATAGTACTGTATTACCAAGAACATGAATATTTAACATGAAATCAAGACTCAATACAGTGACAAATCTAATTATAAACTTCTGTTTGTTATACATTGTTTGCTCCATGGACAAAGTTCTTTTTCTAGATTTAAATTCTTGACATTTAAGGTGCTGTAAATCACTTTCTACTTTATAAATAGAATTTGTTTAAAGAGATCACAATTACTGCAGAAAAATATAACTGGTCATTGTTTTAATAATCTTAATGGTGTTAGTGTCATCAGGTGCCACCAATCACGCACCTCGATGTGCATCGCCCTTCCTTCTGGAACGTATAATTAAATTTATTTGGTTGAGAAATGAAAAAGTTTCATATAAAAGTTAATTTATCTTTAAATATGGGACATTTTCGGATCTCAAGTCAGTCAGTGTCAACACATGGTTTTACCCGTGTAGGGTAGCTCCCTAGAGCACTTTGCTCGAAGGTCTCTGCAAACTTTCTAAGACTCTGAAGCTGAGTTTTTTTTCTTCTTAGAAAGAATGTGTTTTATTTCCACCACCAATAAAACCATAAAGGCATTGTCTCTTCAAGACAATGCCACAATAAGAGCGTACCTGCTAACTACGCAATATTACACCATATTGCGCAATAGTTAGAACAATTAATAAACATGGAAACTTGCACCAAGTTGCTAACACATTTTCCTACGTTTATTAATTACATCGGAGACGACATGGCGCCCCACGTTGGGCGCCATGTCGCTGACCTGAACCCTCGGGATTGAGGGAAGGCTGGTCAATCGCTCTTTCCATAGCTGATTGGGACCTGAGAGGATAGGGTTCTCGGTCAGTGGCCATAGATACTGTCTATGGACACTAGCTAGAGGGAATAATGCCTTAATAAAACGCAAATAAAGTTTATTAAAAGGAAATAAAACAATATGCAAAGTACTATACTAAGAATCTGTAAGAAAACAATAATTATATTCAGATTAAGAATCTGTAAGATAATTATGCAAATTAGTCTTAATCTAAGAATCTGCAATAGAATTTGATTATTTAAAACACCTGAGACTAATTTAAAAATAAAATCAAATTTCAAAATTTATGAAAATTTTTTTAAGTCCAAAAGTCGCAAGTATGAAGGAGTAATGACAGGACCTTGAAAATAGGTGTGGGACGTCAGGTATAGTGACTTTTGGACGAATCAATCAAAACATGTGGTAAAAGTACATGAACAAAATAGTTATAAATAATTTAAACAAAAAAATTCGAGACCTAGAAAAAGTGAAAAAAAATATCACGAGATATTTTATCCTGAAAAGTATCGAAAATATTAAGTTATTTTATATACCTGAACGGAAGAAAATAAAAATCTGTCTGAGTTATTTTTGGATCTGGATTTTTTCAGAGTCCAAAAATACGAAGTAAATATTGAAAATATATTACAAGTCGCTGAGACGTACAAAAAGTAAAAAAAAATCACAAGTTATTTTATCCTGAAAAGTATCGAAAATATTACAAGTTATTTTATATACCTGAAAGGAAAAATAAAAATCTGTTATAAGGTTATTTTTGGATCTGAATTTCTTCAGAGTCCAAAAATATAAAGTAAATATTGAAAATATATTACAAGTTCAAATAAGTATCGAGAAAAGAAATGTTAAAGTATTATAAGGATACAACTCTCGTTCAAACGGCTAAGTCCCGTCAAGAGACTTAGCGAACCTGAAAAAGTAATTTCTTACACTACTTTAAAGTTCCTGAAAGAAATAAAACATTAAATATAAAATAAAGGCAATAATTCGTCTAAGTCAGTAGCGACGAATTAAATGCTGAAATAAATTAGAAATTTTTACTAAGTTAAAATTATCTGAAAAATAAAACAAAACTGGCGGCGGTTTAGTACAAACCGACAAAGTTTCGCTCTGAAACTTTGTCAAAAAAAATTCCTGTAAGAGAATAGGTAATAAGGTAAAAATAAAAGACGTTTGTTTGTTTGAGTCTCTAGGAACTTAATCAACCAGAGGGTCTCGACTTGCCAAGGAGGCTGGATCTGCGGACATATCCTGACCAGATCTAGCTTGTTGGCCATCGTGCACCTGTATTTATTCATAAAAATCTAGGTCAAGTTCCAACCGTCATTAACGGTCTTTTTGACCGTTTTTTTGATTGGAACTGCACGATAGCCAATGCTCAATTTCGGAAATTACCATTAGCGGCAATTTCGTTTAATTTTGACCAATGATAATTCCGAAGTCGAGCAACAAATTTGGGAATTACGATTGGCTGCAATTACTATTGCCGTTTGACCAATCGCGAATTCCGAAATTTGCCATTGGCGACATTAGTTTGTTGTAACTTGAAATGGTAACAACAGTTTACTGTTGATTATTAAGATTATCTGTTTTTATGCTTGAATCTTCTTGTAAGTGCCACAATCTGTATCCATGCTTATTGATGCCCTATTTATCAATTCCATAAAACTTTGTTTTCTTATGATAAGAACCTATTCATTTTTGTGTTAAAAATAATTGTAACCATAAATTTGTACCCTATAAAACTTCATTTTTAGGTAGATATAAAACATTAGTTATAAAAGTTGGGTATAAATTATTTATACTTAAAAATTTACAACTTAACTTAACAATTTAACACAAAAGTGGTAAAAGAAAATAACGAAAAGTCAAGTTATGTGTGTTAAACATTTACAATTTGTAAATCAAAAGTGGCCAACTTGTTTTTAGAAGAAGAAAATGAAAAGTTAGGTTATATGTGTTTAAGAAGAATATAAGAAATTGAAAAATAGTTTGGCAACGATGCACCTGATCACTGTGTGACGTTATTTCATTCTTATCGTAAAAATCGTTAGGTTGTTTATGTAGTTTGTTTATATCAATATTGTTATCAACATTTTTTGCAATTTCTTTATTTCTTACCTTACATATTTTTAACGTCTCTTTTAAAATTGTTTATTTTTCTTTTCCTTCTTGTATCTGTTCCTTTTTATTCTTATATTTTTGTTACTAATATGTAATGGTCGCTGCCTATTTCAGGTCCTCTGTGTACTTTTGTATCCATTTCTTACTTCTGTTCTTGCTTTTAAATAAAATATAGTTAACTATTGGTTCATATACTACTATGAACGTTTTATTACGGCTAAACATATTATCTTGTTTCTATTAGTAATATTCCCTGATCATTATTCACAGAATTATATCTGTTTTCTAGTGTGTTATGTATTATACAACCTATACCTGCAGCTACTCTTTTATCATCTAATACTCAGCTATATATTGTAGCATTTTTATATTTTTCGTATATATTTAAATCACCCCGTATATGTTAAAAACACCGAAAAATATTTTCAATCCTTTTGCATCGTTGAAGTCGATAATAAACACATTTTAAAGTTTGTTTATGTATATGCGTATTTCCTTGATATTTTCTTTGATCGTTAAGCCGCTCAATATTGCGCCTGAAATAAACATCCACTTAGATCGCAGAGAAGGTTTTGAGGGGAAGAGAATTACGTCACTCTCGCTGGAGCCACTGTCAAAGGCAGTTGGTATTCGCGTTAGTCCAAATTTTCTTCAAATTCGTCAATGTTTTTTTTGTTATTTGTTTTTTATCGGTAATTTGTTAGTGAGCAGTTAAGAAGGATGTTGCCTATTTCTTATTGTGAAGTGAGGCAGGTTTGGAAGAATCTTTGAACAGTCAAGACACTCTGAGTGTCGTCGTTAAAAAGCCGGCAAATTTGTTGAAAAAAAATGATTTATACTCAATGTAATGTGTCACTTCTGATAGAAGTAATCACTGTTTTTGTTTTATGTCGTCTCTCACCTAAGAGATTTGCGGCGTTGCCAACAAATTTGAAAGGTACCCACATATGTTCCAGTTTTTAAAGAAGCAGTGGTTTAAAGTTTGCGTCCAGTACCCAACTTCTAGCCTCATATTTCGCAATTTGAAAATCAATTTGTTCGTGTGGCAGAGAGTGTAAGCTCAGTTAGTAACCCCAGAAATTTAAAAAAAATTTTAGTGAAATCAATGTATACTCCATTCCACGAATATACGACTGTTTTAAATTCGGTTTAAGGTATCGACTTAAATGGTCTATTCTGCTGAATTGTACAATAGTAAATTCTCCCCATTTTTAAAATACTGTTATGGCAAATATAAACCTTAGATTTAAATATGAAGTCATGATATAAATTAAGAGTTGATAGTTTATAGAATAGTTGTAATTCAGATTTTGAATTATATAATTACTATCATTAAATTTAATATTGTAAACAAGTTAGTTTTTGAATTAAATGATTTAAACGCAGTGTAACAATACTTAAGTGATTTAATAGTGTACTTTATTTAGTCAAATATTCAATTAGTATTAAAAAAAATAAAAAAACTTACTTATTCTCTGATTCTTCCAATCTCCTAAAACTATCATCAATCATCAGATTCACAGCCATAATCACTGTCGTCGCTATTCTCATTCGAATGGTAAATTATAACAGGATTAACTGCTTCGATGCGACCTTCACGGATCCACCATTCTTCAATTAAGTCTTCACATTTTTTTACACTTTTTCCCCAAATTTCAGGAGTGGAATATCCAATGCTTGTTGCCATGTTTCCAAGACTGCCTCGTTACTGTAACCCTTGTATCCAATATGGTTATCATGGTATGTTTTGCATATCCCCCAAATATATTCAATTGAATTGAATTGGCAATAATAGGGCGGTAGTCTTAACACACGATGTCCAAAGCTATGTATAATTTCGTCTACTATATATATGTTTGGTTGTGCATGACTTTTAGCTAACATTAGTAATTGAGGCTGAAAACAGTATTGAGGAAATGCAATATTTTTATTCGTTAACCATTCTTTTATTTTATCTACGGTCCAGGTGTTTGTTGGTTGCTTATTTAAAATTTCCGAATGGTACGCAGCATTATCCAGTACTATAACGGATGGTTCATGTAAACTTGGCAACAGTTTTTCTTTCAACCATTTCACAAACATCTATGTATTCATATTGTCATGATAATCGGCTGATTTTGATTTTGATGAAAACATAAGATCTGCTCTCTCAATAAAACCATGTTTTTCACCTGCATGCACTATAATATATCTCTTTCCCTCATTATCGATGTGTTTTATGGATTTTATGCTCTCGTTCTGCCAAATTCGTTTGATACCGCCTTTAGCAAAAATCCATGTTTCGTCTAAATAAACAAAGGAAGAACATTCTTTTTTAAATTTGTTATAATTTCTTAAACATTCTATTCTTTTGTGAATTACACTAGCTCTTTCACACAAAGCCTTTCTATTGTCTTCCTTTTTGAACTTAAAACCAATCTGTCTTAAAACTTTCCAGAGACTTGTTCTGGAAATTTCAAATATATTTCTGTCTTTTAATTTTTGTAGCACTGAATCTAAAGAAACATGTTCTTTCTTTTCGCGCATTTTATATATTGTCTCACGGATTTCAAATTTGCAACCTTCAGGAAGATCTATAGTCTTTGGTTGTCGGTGAGATTTATATTGTGCGACATTTTGTTCACTTTGTCCACTTTTTTTGCTCTTTGCAAAACCGACTTTAGTTTTGTTTCACTAATACAGAGTGCATCACACACACGTTTAGGTACGGACTGAACAGGTCGCAAAGGGCCCCCGTTTGTTTTCTCAGCAGTAAAATAAGAAAGTACATTAAATATAAAGTTGTTTACATCTAAAACACGTCTCGGCATTTTTGGCTTCAATAAACAAGTACACTACATTAAACTCTCTTTTAACGGACACCTCTCTTCACCGGAAACCTCTATACGGACGGTTTTTAAAACTAAAATCAGTCGGCGATATATGCAACTCTATGTAAATTTTCGTTACTTTTTAATATCTGTAACGACTCAGTACTTCTATCAATAGCCGGTATGTTATACCCGTTACTTTCGGAACGTTTAGAGTACATCCACTTAAAGCAAACAAATATTTAAAACTAAATATTATATAGATTCTTTTTCTGGTTTCTGAACCATCGTTCTGCCAATTTCTTTTCATTTATATTAAAAATAGTACATTTATTTTAATTACAGTTGTAGTACCTAATAAAGTAATAAAATAGTGTAATATCAAAGAAACCCGGCACGCCTCTTTGGTGTATACATTTCACCGAAATTCAACCCAAATGTCTGATGAACACATTTGCGTAAAAATGAGCGTTTGGTAAAAATTTTTGTTATTTTCGAATTAAATTTCACAATAAATTTTGCGTCTATCTGAACATCTATTAACTGAAATAATTTTAGTTCAGATGTCATACTAACAGTAGACCCTTTTTATTGAAATAATAATTAGACCAATTTACTTTCATACTTCTACATGCACAGTAAGATATTCGTTGTCGCAATAATCCCAAACAGTCGTATATTCGTGGAATGGAGTATAACTTATTTGTGTTGATTTTTTAAGAAAAAATAAACATTTTTTAATAATAATTGCTTTTATAACAGTTTAAGAAATTATAATAATTAAAATTGGAGATTGGAGATGTTAAGATGTGGCGTAGCTGTCATATTAATTGTTCACAGTTTTAAAATTTAATATTGACATCTGACAGCTACCTTTATTTTTTTGACATTTGATAAATACCTAATCATAACAGATCTTGTTTTGTTTTAGAATTTTTTTCTTTAGAAAAAGGTTAACCTCTATGCATAGTTTGACTTAAAAAGATATTTTTTATTTCTAATAATTTATTTCTGCTACAAATTATTACGCACTAACAATTGTAAGTTTTGTAAATTCTCCAACTTCAAGAGTTTGTATAGCCCGGTTACAGATAATTGAGAAATTTAAAGAGATAGACCAATTGGTGTAAAAATGGTACCGAACAAAATATATCCATGTGCTTAGATCAAATGACATCTGTTTTAATAGTTCCTCTTTAATATTTTGCCTTGTTACAGGATAGTATTCAGAAAAACGCAAAAATAATAATTACTGTAAAATATAATTTTATTAGGTACAATTATAAATATATTATATTTAAATAATTATACCTGTTAGGTCTATTTAATCAAAATAATGTTTTTATCTTTAATCACAATAATGCTTTTATTTACTAGCTACTGCCAAAATTGGACGATGTAGGCTTTTTTATACCTATCAATAAAAGTTTATGAGTTTATGACTCCTCTTACTCGATTGTCGGGTTCTTGTCAGAGCCCTGATGTGCCGACCTAGGTTTTTAAATTTCCACGAAATTCTGAACGACCGATAACAAGACTGATATGGCTTTACAATTTTTAGTTTAAACTCTGTAAAGACTCTTTATTAGTGACGATTTCGCTATCAGAAAAATAGTAAGTACCTAAATAAAAATGTGGCGTCCATGGGAGAATAGTGCATTAGAAATTGTTGAGAATAATGAAGTAGAAATTGTTGAAGAAAATGAGGAAATTCTACCACCGAGTAATCCTGAAAATGTAGCTATACCAACTAGAGGAAGTATTAAAAAGCCAGAAAAAAAAACATTTATCGAAAGACGCTAAAGAAATTCTGTTAAATGTGTTTAATGGATTATGTGAATAATGGAACGGCACGAGAGTGTTTTAAAAACTGCGGCTTTAACAAAAGTTTCATTTACTACTGTATATCGAATTATAAAGGAGGGCATTACAAATAGACAAAAAAGGAGCGACTTTGGACTACATCGATCTATTGAGCAACATCTTTTAGGTCCCATTTCAGAAACCATTCATGATATATTTGCTGGTAATATTATACCCACACTTAACCAAATTTTAGCTGAATTAAAATCTAAAAATATTATTAATTGCTGTAAATCAACTTTAAGAAAATTGTTACTATCAAATGGTTTTAAATATAAAACAATCAATAAACGACATACTATAATAGAAAGTGTCCGTTTAATAAAATGGCGTAATGAATATTTGGAAAAGATAACCGTGTACAGAAATAGCGGAAGAAAAATTTATTACTTAGATGAAACGTGGTTTGACACTAACAAAACAATTGTCAAAGGTTGGAGTAATGACAATGACAATGTAAAGTGCAAAATTAATGTACCAGTTTCCAGGGACAAACGAATATACATTTTACATTGTGGAGGGGAAGACGGTTGGGCAACCGATGGCTTACTATTAAGTGCAAAAGACATTAAAGAAAATTGTTTGGATTATCATCAAGATATCACGGGTGAACTTTTCGAATCGTGGTTTAAAAATAACTTATTACCAAATTTAGCAGACAACAGTGTTATTGTTTTAGATAATGCATCCTTTCATTCTAGACAACTTAACAAAATTCCGAATAAATACTCTAGAAAGGATGAATTGCAAGATTTTGTATTATCACAAGATTTATATTTTGAAGATTGGTACACTAAAGACCAATTAGTAGAGGTACTTATTACAAAATTATTTGTAAATGAATATATTATTGATGATGCAGCAAGTAAAAATGGACATACAACTTTAGGACTACTACCATATTACTGCGTTTTAAATCCAATAGAGTTGTTATGGTCTCAACTGAAATATAATATGAGACAAAAAAATATAAGTCCAAAATGTTATAACACTGTCGTGACTCCAATAGATTCTGAATTTAAAAATATATCTGAGGATAACTGGAAGAAAGCAATAGAGCGCGTAAAAAATATCAAAAAAGAATATCTTAAAAACATTCCTGTTCTAAATAAAATTATTATTAATGTGGAGAACAGTGATTCAGAGAAAGAAAGTGACGAAGTGTAATGCCAAGACAACTTTCTCTCAATACTGAGTTTACCCGAAATATTTTATTACATAATCAGGTGTAGGGATTATCGACATATGTATGTTCAACACCAAACTACTGCTTCAATTTTTCAAGAAAAACGTGGACTTTTTATTTATAATTATTATGAACACTTCACTTATTGTTGCAATATCTGTATCTTTGAAAATAAGTTCTTAAGGAAAAATAATAATGTAAGTGTTGACTAAATAAACTTTTAATTTTTACTTTAAGGTTTTATAAATTATTTAAATATATATATTTTTATCTTTCACTACCTACCATTTATACTGCTATTTATACTACCTACCTACTGCTCAATTATTAATTAGTTTTTGTATACAAACCAATTATTGTTAAAACATTTTATAGAAAATGCATTGCAGAAATATGATCAAAGTAATTTTAACTTATACAAAATCATCAAGACATAAAATTAAGCTTTGTTTATAACAATACAAATTTATAGAACCAATTTCTTATAAAATATACCATATTATGTTTCATGTAGGTCGGTACTATCCTGTTCTTCACCAGTCATATAGTGCTGCTTATGGCATTTTTCTCAAATAAATATAACCGACCTATAAACTGATAGAACATAGTAAGTTTGTTTTTGATATTTTGTATTTTATTGATATTATCTATATTTGTAACTTTTTGTGATGAGACAGCAATAAATAGTAATTTTTTTCTAAACCATTTTATTTATTTCTCTTAACCCTTTTTTTGTGTTGTAAGGAAGAAAGGAACTTTTCTTTTATCCAGCAGGAAGATTCTTCATAGCGGCGTAAATTTTAAATAGCTTGAGAACCTTCTTGAATTGTGTTTTGTTCCAGGAGATTTATGTAAGTACCCTTTTGCTTTACTTTTTGTTGTTGTCCCAATCCAAGCCCCCTTGACATTCACTTATCCACTGCCCAGTTCTCCAACTTAGCCCTGAGTGGCCGTTCGCAAAAGTTTCGAATAGTTTTGCTTGCCATATCTCCACCCCAATAATTTCTGACCCCAATTTTCATTCCACATAGTAACACCCTTGGTAGTAGGCAAAATATTCGTTAGAATATTAAGGTATAATTATTTTTCATTTTTACTACTCCTTGTTTTTGAAGTTATACTTTTACACGCGCGCTCCACGTTGTAAATTTGTACGGGAGTGAATCGGTGAAATCATTACATATGTATGATAATGAGTAAGAGAGAGACAGAAGATGTATTTTCTCTCTGTTTCTCTCTCGAGAATAAAAATGTTCCTTTTGTATATATATATATATATATATATATATATATATATATATATATATATATATATATATATATATATATATATATATTATATATAATTATATTATATTTATTATTATTATTATATTATATTATTATTATTATATTATAATAATATTATTATTATTTATTATTTATGTGATATGTTTTGTATTATTTATTAAATGTTCATAATTATTTTAGTCTTTTGTATTTCAAAATAATAATCTCAATTAATCAATGTATGACCGAGAACTGTCAATTTTGAAATACGTTTGTGTCATGTCTAATTGGCAAATATTTTACGTGTTTGGTTCATACGCTGGTGGATGTGAGTTCGAATCCCAATATGAATTTCCTTTTTTATTTTTGAAATATTTAAAAACCCGACGTTAATTTTATTAAATATATGTAATATACGCAAAAATGATAAAATGAAAATTTACAACAAAATCCAAGTTGTTGGTTTTTGAAGTTATACTTCTATACGCGCGTTCGACTTTGGAAATTTGCACGGGAGTAAATCGGAAATTTGCACGGTAGTAACAAGCCTAGTTAGGCATGTTAAATTATATATTAAAACTTGTAAATATCTCAAGAAAGTTCAAATGTGTACTTATATACACAACAAACAACAATTAAATATTGTATTTGTCAATGTCAGATAAATTAACAGTTGTATCACCACACAATATTTTGTTTAATAATATTTTTATCATGGTAAATTAAACATATGCGTAAGTAAGTTACGTATATTGTCATTTTTAAATACTTATAAATATTGCATTTTAATGTGTATTGTATTATTAAATTGAATTATGTTGCAGTGTATTGTATTGCATTTTTATATTAATAACAAAATTAACAATGAATTTTACTGCAGAGTATGTTTTATTTTTATTAAAATATTGATTCAATCCTTCATTTACTTACTATTCTCCTATTACAGGTCAAATGTTTATATACAGCAAACGATGCACCATATACCTGTATACCTAATTCTTTTTCGCTTTCTGCTCTCTCTTACCTATAGCATTACATATGTAATGATTGTGCAGATTGACTCCCATATAAATTTGTCCCAAACTCCTCTACTAGTTCTATTTTTCTTTTCCATTTATGTTTCTTATGTTCCATGTTCCAATTTTCCAAATAGTATACTAATATGAAATTAATATAAATTAATATAAAAGTTGTAAATTGGTATGTTATATTTAGCACATTTTACATGTATACCTTATATATAAACAATAACATACAACTATGTATTTTTAATTAACTGTACAAACAATCTTAAATTAAGTTAAAAAACTAGTAGCTTAATTCATGTAAAAATAAAGCAACATTACACAATCCCGAACTCTATCCAATATGTCCCGACCCAAACACTAACTTTTTCATCCCAAAGTTTGTCAAATAACTTAGGAAGGCGTATAACGTTCGTGCGGAGTATATCTTAATCCAATAAACTAAGAAAATCTAATTCATTCCTGTTTTAATTAAAGGTTAAGACCGTGAAATTCCAAAGAACTGGCACAACTAACGTCGGCCAAAAGGCATACAAATGAAACTCGGTGAGAGTGCGCTCATTCTAGCGTATTTCAACTGCAGCCTGCAGAAATTCTTGTTTGTTTAGTGTTCCGCCTGGGATTGTAGTTTGAACTTAGGTGCAACTTTTTGTGCATGTACTTGGTAAATAAATTGGTCCTGGTGTCTTACGTACTATACAAGACGAAAGTTTATATTGGAAAATAAGATTGGGGAAAATCAGTTCCTACGTAATTAAGGTTTTCGAAATTACTGTCTGAAAAAGATTATACATTTAAGTACTATACAGAAAGTAACAATAAAACGACACCTTAATCGTGTAACTATGAACTAATACTTGACATGTCAAGTTTGTTGTTAATTCTTCAACTAGTTTCTCTCAGGTGTAGGTACATCTTATCTAAATACAAATTATAGTATGCAGAATTTGGAAATCACAAATAAAATTACTACATTTAATGGAAATAAGCCATAATTTGAATTTAAAAAAGTATATTTTTGACGTATTGATCTCCACTTTGGAAATATCTCAAAATACAAACATTAATAAATTAAACAAATTTTGTTTTTTTGTTACTTGGTGAAAAATTCTAATAATTAAATTTTACCTAGCTTATTTATATTGACAAGTCAGGCATATAGTATACATTTTAAAGTAGACGAAAATAGATAAATTTAAATTAAATTTAACTGAACTATTTGGATTATACCCCATTTATACATTCTGCTTTTAATTTTGATTTTTTATTTTTAGTATTTTAATTTTACAGTTAGATTTCTTCTTTTCTACAGTATTGATAGTGCTTGGTAGACCCTTTTATGGTAGTCAACTACCCACTGTCAAATAGACTGTTTAGTCTATTTCTTGCATTCATACTTTACGTCCACTTCAGTTTCCCTTAAATTAACACTCTAATTACTATAGGCAGGTTTGACTGTGAGATCTGGATTATGCAATCTACTTAAAATATTCTATATAATTTTATATTTCATCAGGTAATTTCCTATAGTAGTGTCAGTTGGACATTTGGTCAATGCTTAGTTTCATAAAATTTTGAAATGTGCAGACCACATCTCCATGATTGTGACTACCCATCCAAGCTGTCACATGTCACATGTCACCTTAACATTTTCATTAAGACCGGGAGCCATTCTCTCTCCTGATGCCAACCATAATGTAGCTTCGCCTGTTTTAAAAATTTTAAATTGTTTGTCCTTGTGTAGTGTAGTATGATGTACAATTTTGTGTTTATAACATTCTTTAATTGTTGGATAGGAAAAAATTTACGAAGTAAGTCTAAAACGTTAATAACATAAAAATTTTTATCAACCATAAACTTCGAGTTTTTTGTCGAAGTTAATTAATGTCCTTCAGTTAAAAAACGATTCTTGGCTTATTTCAGATGCCCCTGAAAATACTCTTAGAAGCAAAAGTACTTGAGCAAGATTTAATTAATAAACTGTGCTCGATATTTACCTTTGATTTTTGATCAAAGTTTATTTATTCGAGCATTCAACCTTATATCAATCAAAAATAGATCACTTGAGAAAGGCGATCTGTTCGCCTTGTTTTTAGTATTTTATTGTTAGATTATATATATAATCTACTTGAAATGTAATCCAGTGTACAAATTATTCTAATAAAACTTAGTTTCTTTCCTTATAAAAATGCTAAAAGTTAAAATACTGTTATATGATGTCGATGCTAAAATCGTCCTTGTATAATATTAGTAGGCTATATTTTACAAAAATCTCTCTCCGAGCGAATATGCAATCAAAAATTTTACGAGTGATTAGCGATGGAAATCTATGCCAAATAGAAAATTCGTTTACTGATGGCAGGCTCTGTTACTATTTGCAGAATCCACTTCAGATTAAAGTATTATTGCGTTTCTTCCCAATTTCTCAGGGACAGAATACTACCTTCCTTTATCGATTCGATCGGAGTAGGCAGAGAAATGAACTTAGGCCCTTCTCGGTATTCATGAAGGGAATATTTTAATAAAAGAGTTATTTCGGTGAGTGTCATCAAGTCTTGTACTTCAGAAAATTTCAAATTGGTTTTTTTAAGAAGTACGTATAGAAAAAATTTAAATTTTTTTTATTTTTTGAGTGTTTGTAAATTGTAATTTTTAAAGATCTGAATTGTTTACTGTTCTTATATAAATTCTTAAATAAATAATACATGAATCTAATATTTTTTTATTAATTTAAATATACACTAATTCAACGAAACTAGCAATTTAAAAAACATTAAAATAAAAAATTATCAGTAAAATTTATCGAGGATAGAGAAACAGCAATCGACGGAGTTCCTTGGTTTATTGCTTGGGTTTTTAGTAGGCTGTATTTTAATAGAGCGACTTGTCTTTCTAGACATAGTTTTAAATACGTTTATCAGATGTATTGGGTATCAGACTTAGATGTTAAAAGTATGATTAAAATAAATCTTATCTAACCACCAGCATGCACTGTTATTAAACGATGACCCTTTGAAATGTTTATCAGTAACTCTCTACTAGAATTAACAAGAAAACTAAAATTAACATTTTGTTCAAGTATTTTCATTGTGTACTTATATTATATAGTTAAGTTAATGGATCCAAATATAAGACCTTTTTTTTAAACTTCTTGGTAATGGTAAAGTTTATAGATTCAAGAAGTCTTAAATTATATAAATGGCGGATAATTAAAGCTTTTATACTGCAACATATTCAAAACTTTTAAAATAACATTTTATTATCAATAAATTAATTTTTAATAAACGTCAAAATTCAAATCTAAAAAGAGTGTCTTAATAGGATACAATGTGGTATCCTAATATGAGATGTAACATAATACAGGTTATTAAGGCAATACAAAATATTTTAACGCATTATTCCGAAAATAAACTGTATTAATACATAAGCAGATACACTATAAACATTAAAACACGTTAGAAAAAAATTAATTATACAATAAACTAGTGACTAGTATTAGATTTTATCGATTTTCAGTCAAAAAATTACTTTCTATACGAAAATGGTTGCGTTTCGATTTAATTTGAGTTTCTTACCACTCCCTAACACGTGTTTCTGGGTCTACCCGTCATCAGAGAGAGTTTGTAAGAAAACTCAAACTAAACCAAAACGCACCGACTACTCTGGCAATTATAGAAAAAATAATTACCAGAGTATGCTACTAGAGACATCTAGTGAAGAAAGATGAAGTTAAATGTGTCGATAGCAATTAAAGTAAATTGTATACTCACGCTTACTCAAGCTATTAAGACCATTTTCGTATATTTATCGTTCTTACTCGACGCAATGAGTACAAGAAAGATGGTAATTTATATGGGTAAATTGTTGATGCATAATGGAATATAAATATTCCCAGCATCGCTCTTAATGGCTTGATTAAGCGTGAATATACAGTTTACTTTAATTGCTGTCGACACATTTAACTTCATCTTTCTTCACTAGATGTCTCTAGTAGCATACTCTGGTAATTATTTTTTCTATAATTGCCAGAGTAGTCGGTGCGTTTTGGTTTAGTTTGAGTTTTCTTACAAACTCTCTCTGATGACGGGTAGACCCAGAAACACGTGTTAGGGAGTGGTAAGAAACTCAAATTAAATCGAAACGCAACCATTTTCGTATATTTATCGTTCTTACTCGACGCAATGAGTACAAGAAAGATGGTAATTTATATGGGTAAATTGTTGATGCATAATGGAATATAAATATTCCCAGCATCGCTCTTAATGGCTTGATTAAGCGTGAGTATACAATTTACTTTAATTGCTATCGACACATTTAACTTCATCTTTCTTCACTAGATGTCTCTAGTAGCATACTCTGGTAATTATTTTTTTTTATAATTGCCAGAGTAGTCGGTGCGTTTTGGTTTAGTTTGAGTTTTCTTACAAACTCTCTCTGATGACGGGTAGACCCAGAAACACGTGTTAGGGAGTGGTAAAAAACTCAAATTAAATCGAAACGCAACCATTTTCGTATATTTATCGTTCTTACTCGACGCAATGAGTACAAGAAAGATGGTAATTTATATGGGTAAATTGTTGATGCATAATGGAATATAAATATTCCTAGCATCGCTCTTAATGGCTTGATTAAGCGTGAGGATACAATTTACTTTAATTGCTATCGACACATTTAACTTCTTCAAATTACTTTCTTTTTGGTTTTTAACAGAAATTGTTTGCACTATTTGCACAGAAAGTTGTCATCTGCCCCACAATCCTTATGGCCTCATCGGCAACATCTTCTGCATTGTCTCCATTACTCTTCCCTTTATTTGAAGAATACAAAAATCTACACAAAAGACATTCTGGATCACTATTGTCTATGTCGTTGTTGCTGTCGTGGAGAGAAATGTTTTCATAAGAGAAAACATAATGTTTTCCTTTGGTTTGGTTTGATTTGGGTTTCACTTTGGGTAGTTTTCTTTTGTCTGTTGGAACTCTTTTACCCATACCTTCACCTGAAAAGTCTGTCTTTATTTTCCTATTTCTTTGGGTATTTTCTTATTTTTAGCGTTCATACGATTTCTGCTTGTATTAGATTGCATTATTGTTAAAACGTAAAGTGGTGGTGGGCGGGGACTCAAAGAGCTATGGTCAGATCCGCCGCGGTGGGGGGAGAATCCTGCCCAACATCGGAGGGCCACAAAACTGAGAGGAGGAGGGCCCTTCATTCTGTTGTGGAATCGATCGTGCTCTACGCTGCACCTGTCTGGAGTACCGTAGTTTTAACAAAGGCGTACAAAAAGAAGCTCACCGGGCAGAAAGGAAGAGTCTGCGGGAGTCTACGATAGACTGCGGGAACCGGCGTTTGGATTACTTTTTGATGCAGATGCTCTCAGGACATGGTTGTTTTAGGGTATACCTTTACAGATTTAAAAAGGCATAAAATAACAAATGCTTGTACTGTAAAATAACGGATACTGTCTCATACACTCTATTGGATTGCGATATATGGATAGATGAGAGAAGCGTGCTTGAAAGAGAACTAGAAATTAGGGTGGAATCAGTCACGTAATTGGTGGAGGAGATGCTTAAGTCGTCAAATCGGTGTAGTGCATTTCGGTGATATGTGAGGAGAACGTTGGAGAGAAAGGAAAAAAAAAAGAAAGAAGCAAGCAAAAAGATAAGGCAGAATGAGAATGGGCAAGACTTAACATAAACATTGAGGAACATAGGGAGACAAGAATTCAGTTGTAGTGAGAAAGTGTTAGAAAGATAAGAATTGCGCGTGAATTGAAGATATCGGGTAAATGGAGGATGTTTTTTAGCAGATAGGTCTCTGGCAGTGACGGCGATGTTGGCCGAATATCATCATGGCCACGCTGAAGTAATCCTGCATAACCGAGGCTCGAAGGCGGTTTTTCCCAACATTTGGACCAGCCCCCTTATAAAAAATAAAAAAAAAAAAAGATTGCATTATTATAATTAACTGTTTTTTGGCTACAGTTCTACTTTGTACGGTGTGGATGTATGGGCATTCTTAGAAATGACAGTATATCTTCTGAAATGATGATACCTTACCCAAAACCGCTACAGAATGATTGTAGTGCTGCTTGGGATGGGCCTGTTTCTGGAAGTACATTTGCAGAGTCTGGGATGTCAAAAGGGGAGTCCTAGTCATTAAAAATATCTTTGTTCAATGGGTGTAAAAAAAAATTATTATAAAAAAATAGAGTGGCAGAATCCCTTATCTGTTTACGAGAAAATCAACTATCAAAATGAGCATAATTTTGGGTGGTGCAAAACTTTTGATGTTAAGTTTATTTGAACAAAGTACTTTTCCTTTGGTCTCTAGTACTCTACAATTAGAGTGTGTAGACGTTTACCTGCTATTTTTTTTTTTTTAGTTTGTGGAGAGTGTGTTTTCCCTCCTCTACGATTTCAACCCGCGATCACTCGCGTGGTTGATTATTATGTCATCACTCCCTTGTAAGATCATATAAGATTTGGAATTTAATATATAGAATTTTTCATATAAGAATGAGTGCACGTTATTCAAGATTTACGACGTCAAAACGCCACAGCGTTGCCAAAATATTAGAATAGTTAATAAGTTACAAATTTTTAAAATGTCAAACATTTAAGAATCCAATCCACTAGTCAATTGGATTTTTAAAATAAAGAAAATAATCACACTTTCAAAATTTCAAAATTGATTATTTTTAACATCTTGAGAAATGTTATTTACGATAGATACACTTATTTTTAAAACTACTGCAACACACTAAAATACATAAGAAAACATTTTAATACAAAATTACATATTCTGAATTTTAAACTTACCCCTTTTAGAGCATTAATAGTAAAAACGTTTCGCTATTAATTGTTGTTCAAAATAATCTATTAAAGCTTATCAGCTTTTTACTGACTAGTTGTTTTGGCATAGCACAATAACAATACACAACAATGATTAGTTTTTAAAGCTATTAAGCTAAATTTAATATGTATTTATGAATTTAATTTATTAATTATAATATATTGTGATTAAATTGTGTAAGAAATTTTGTTAAACGCTAAACTGATATTAAAATTTAACGCATTCCCGTACCAGTAGCGTACGATTGTCAAATGTGTAATCTTTTTAATTAAATATATTATTTTGTGGACTTATTACTGAAGTATTAAACTTATACAGTTAATTCATAAAATGTATATTATTAATAATAACAAATGTTTCTAATAATAACAGTTTCGTATTTTTTGTTTATATTTATTAAATAAAGATAAACTGCATCCAAAAAATAAACAAAAATTCATAATCATTATATAAAAAAATCCGTATTAAAATATTAACCAAATAAAATCGAAGTGAAAAAATGACCCAAAATATGACATAAAACTCTAGTTTTTCTCGTATTTTTTTTACGTCACATCCTTATTTTCCTTAAATACAGCACACAGGTAATTTGTAGATCTATTTTTTCGCATTGGACATACAGTACATCTAGGTTTATCACTGAGTATCAGTGCGTTTTTCGTTGGCTAGTTCTGATGGATGTTCTTCACGACCAAGAATATTTCGAATTTTTTCTATTAAGTAAATTAAGAAATATAAAATCCTAGCACGCTCCAGTAAAAAGGTTTAGCAATCTGTAAGTAATTTTCTTCGAGAATCATTGAGAGTGAGTGCTTACCTGTTACAATACTCTTTTAAAGGAAGTACCCAGTTTTTATCGTATTTACAACGTCTAATTATCGTCTACTGTGCCCTTTGTAAAGTTATAATTAAAGCTCGGATTATAGGCAAAATGCAGTTTTTGCCATTTTGCCTATTCTAATTGGTTTTTGCACTTTTTGCCTTTTTTTGTAAATTCCGCCTATTTGTGCCTTTTTTAAAATTTCATGGTACTACCCATGATATTATTCTAATAAATAATAAACCATTCTATAATAACATTTTGGGTCAATAATAAAATATCAATGGTTTGTTTATATAACAGATTTCTAGGAAAATGTACCTGATCGAGACTTGAGGGTTAACTATTTGGAAATCCCTAAGCTTTATTAGTTTATTATCAATTATCAGTTGTACAATCGGTTACTGTATCAGAGTTTAGTCACAAATTGCTATATCCTAGTTTAGTTCTGTTGCGTATACCGAAAAGCAAAGAACACGTTTTAAAACGTTTTAGATATTTGTGTGAAAAGATGACATCTAAATTAAGGCTATGGATCGCACCTTATTCGGAACTTTCTCTAGAAGGAGATGGAGCATTTTGTAAACCATTTATTTTTTCTCTTTTTTTCTCGTCCCACAACATAACTAAATTCTAAAGCGGTTTTAGAATTCTAATTATTTTTTTTTTAATTCTCAGATTTCAAGTAGAAAAAAGTACTGTATTGACCAGCATTGTGGAACCCCACTTCATAAACGTAATTTGGAAAAATTAAATTCCTCTAAGTTAGCCCAAATATCTCTGCGGGATAGTTTAAGCAGTTCAAAAAAAAAAGGAGAAAGACGCATTTAAATTTGATTTATGCCAGCTGATGACTGCATCCAACATTCCTCTATGTAAAGTTAATAGCCCTAGTTTTAAATGTTTTTTCGAAAAAAATCTTTATAAATCGTTACCGGACGAGAGTACATTGAGAAAACATACTGTGGAAAAATGTTATGTGGAATGTATTTCAAAAATTAAGCGGGAGTTAAAGGGCAATTTTTTGTATATTATCGTGGATGAAACGACAGATGTATGCGGCAGGTATATAGCTAATTTAATGATTGGAATTTTGAACGAAAACTTTGCGAGAAAACCTTATTTAGTTGCCGTTAAAGAATTGGAAAAAACAAACAATTTAACAAACTTCTTTTTACCCAACGCTATACCAGTGAATAAAATAGTTTTAATGCTTTCAGATGCTGCGGCATATATGTTAAAAGCTGCTGTTAATTTAAAGATTTTTTAGCCTTATTTAATTCATTGCACTTGTGTAGCCCACGGGGCAAATAGAATTGCTGAAGAAATAAGAAATCTGTTTCCGTTGGTAAATAATTTTAAAAATTTTATGAAAAAAGTTTTTGTAAAGGCTCCGTTGAGGGTGCAAATATATAAAGAAAGATTTCCCGGTGTCCCTTTGCCACCTCAACCAGTAATTACAAGGTGGGGAACCTGGCTCGAAGCAGGTTTTTTTTACTTTGAACACTGCAATGAAATAGAATTAGTTATGTCAGAATTTGATAATGATATTTCCGAAGCCATTCGAGAAGCAAAAAAAATATTAAAAAATCCCAAATTGAAACAGGAACTCGCTTATATCAATGACAATTATAAATTAATAGTTACCACAATTACCTTATTAGAAAAACAAGAGATACATTTATGTGAGTCAGTAAAATTAATAGATAATTTAAAGACGAAAATTAAATCGGCACCTGGAAGTAACGGTCAATTAATTTAAAAAAAAAATGAAATATGTTTTCGACAAGAATGAAGGTATTTCGTTTTTATCTAATGTTGCTAAAGTTTTGAATGGGACATTTTCCGATGAATTTCAAATTATGCCAGATTTATTATCCGCTCTGAAATATGCTCCAATTACATCTGTCGATGTCGAATGTTCGTTTTTAATGTACAAATTAATTTTAAGTGATCGAAGACATAGTTTTAAGACCGAAAATATTGAAAAACATTCAGTTGTTTCTATTAATGATACAATTTTAAGTGGTTACAATCTTAAATTATTAATTTAAAGTTATTTAGTTACTAGTTTATTTATACTAATGTTCTGCTTATGATGTGTAAATATACCTGCCATAAGTTAATATCACGTTAATTCACTTTGTACAATTAATAATAAGTTATATTCCTTTATTGCCTATATTTTGCCTAAATGTTAATATTCCTGCCTTTTTTAATAAAAATCTTTGCCTATATAGGCGCCTTTTTCTTTAATTTTTGTTGCCCATAAATCCTAGCTTTAGTTATAATATACAATAACAGAAGGCTTATGTTCGTCAACAGTTTCAATATCGATTTCGTTATCATCGTGGAATGTTAATAACATCAAAACATTTTTGTCACGTCTTGATATAAGTATCTGCATATATAGTATTTGAAATCATTTTAAAAGGATATATATATTTTTTTTTCCAGGTATTAAATGGTTGAAGTTAGTGATTCTAAGTGTATTCTCTAAAAATCGCGTTAACCTTTTTGTTTTTCGAAAAAAAAATTGACCTGGTCACTTTTTGATGTAAAAATTTGCTCATATTGAAATCATGGCCACAAAAAGATTATTGTTAATCAATAATAAAACAAAAAGAAAATATTTTTACTTGTATTTATTTCCAGTGTAAGGCTGAAATTTCAAATAAAAACATTTACTTTATTTTTTTAATTGAAAAATGATAAAAAAATGTAAAAGTTTCTCTACTAGAAGTATCTGAATCCAAATCGGACAGGTAGAACTAATCTGAATCCGAATCGGACAATACTGATGGCTCTGGAGCCACTTTTTTTTCCACTCTCTGATGATATTGACTGATACCAAGCATGGAATTCAGAGGGAATTGTTCCTGTCTTAAATAATTTTAAAAGATCCTGCTTTTTAAGAATAGAAATAGAAATTGTTTTGGAGTAAAATAGTTAAATTTCTTTTATAAGATTTACAACTCGTTTATTACGTCCACTTACATTAAACATAAGAAACTCTGAATCACTATAGTTGTACTTATAGTATATATTGCGGTTTATCTGCTAAACACCGCATACATTTAACTATAAGCCAATTAATACGATATCCGTTTTCGTCAATAGTTGTTTAAGAGTATTAGCAGCTAAGGTCTTTATATCAAGAAAATCATACCTTTATTCCTGTACGTCATATGGATCACTTCCTTTGTTTCGGTCTCTTTTGGAGCGTGCCAATCTAAAAATGTTTAACCAGTCATGCATAGTGTATACTGAAACATTCTTTTTAGCATTTTCTATGGCACTGTGCATGCAATCTACTTCCATATAAGAATGCCCTGATTCTAAAAAAATATGGTGTACAATATTTAAATTGCTGTTTTGTATGATAAATAGAAATAATGCTGTAATAAACTGATTTCTGTTTTGACCGCTACAGGAATCAGAAAACAAACTTATTTCGGTTATATTTTGTGGCAGAAATTTTATGAACTTATGAAGCAGGCATGTACCTATTTCTGAACTGCTCCTTTGACCAGTAACTTTAGTCCATGCGTAGTAGTGGTCTTTTTGAGTAACTGCTTCGTAAATTGTGAGATTGTACGCACAGAGCTTTCTACTCTAATACATTGGCAAGAGATCTAAAAAAGGTATTTGCAGAACGCTTTGTAAATCAAACGTGACACTTAGAAAACTATTATCAGTCATGATAATAGTCTTTGTCTGATTTTTTTGCTAAATTTGCTTCTAAATCTGCAGCTTTTTGTCTTCAAGTAGTTCGAGTAGTTCGTGAATGTTAGGCACTGATACTTTTTAGGCTTAAAAAAGGACCAATTAGAGTTGGTACCAAAACTTTGTATATGAGCTTTGATTAAAGCTATAATATTAGGTTTGGTTTTATTAGCCGGTTCCTTTTTGCCACGTTTGTCGTTAGCTGCAAATATTCCTATATCATTTACTCCAGAAAATGCCTTTCTCCACTGGCCCGTTACTTACCCAGACTGTTGGAAGTTTCTGACCACTAATATTTATTTTTATTAAGTACCTTGTTGGTTTAATTTTAAAATGGAAGTAAATCGACTCGGACTTATACAAATAAATTAGTTAGTAGTGGGGTTTCTGTTTCTTGTATGACAAAGTAAGCGCAGGTACAACTACGAGGGGACTTAAAAAAATTAATTGGTGAATTTATTTGTAGTAGGAAAATATTGAAATGAAATATAGGAATAAAAACAAAGGAAAAAGAAGTTATTATCAACGAGTATCAAATAGTACGAGCAGAAAATAATGGAAAGTACTTTGAAATTAATAAGAACAAAAATGTAACGTTTTAATCGTTACAAGTACTTTCAAAATAAAACAACTAAAACAGTGACTCACAATAAAGTATATTACATGGGCAAGGATGGTGCAACAAAGTCGTTTAAGCATAAAGACGTTCTTCGAAGTGAAACGCGTTTTAAAATCATATTAACAGAATTACCAGAAGTAAACAGTGCTTCTAAAAATGCTAAAACATATATGGATTGCTAGAGTTTTTTAGTGGCATCCAATTATTGGCGTCGTAGAATAGACTAATTTATTGTTTAACCTCATGAGGCCCAAATATAAATGTGAGAGAATATGTTCCGACTGACTTCAAAGAAATGCACGACTTTTTAAAAGTTCTATACTTAGCGGCAGTCAAAGTACTTTGAAATTAATAAGAAGAAAAATGTAACGTTTTACTCGTTACATACTTAACATCATATTGCTCTGCATCTGTCTATTGGTCGCTATGTTCAGATAATGTATCTTCATCTGAGACATCAGACTCAAATGCATGCAACAGATCTTCTTTTTCGGAGGCTTTCCGAAGGGTTTTTAATTGTTTTTTGTTTTTTTGAATACGACTTTTTTAAAAATAATACTTCAAACACTTTCGATAGGATCGCTTATGTAGTTAGATACTTTTTAAAAACTTTGCAAAAAAACCTGAACGTAATATCTCGCTTGATAGATTCATGGAGTTATTACGTTCTGTAGATTCTACAATATAGTCTGCATATTTTGTATATCACATAAGTTTGATATATTTTAGGCTACGACTATTAACCTTAGGCTGATAACGTTATGTCACTCGCACCGACTGATTAAAATTTTTACGGTTTAGTCCCGCTAATTTTAATTTTAATCAGCACTTTACAGTACCTTTCGAACATGCCTGTCTATTCAGTCTTAGTTTAGCAACATGAGTGTATCATTTTTAGGAATTTTGAAGATTATATACGATTCGGTCCCCCAAACCGACAATATAATTGCCTTTACATTTTGAGGTAGGAATAATTTGTTTGATGTTTTTGTTTGTAATATTGATTTATATTATATTTTAGATTTTAGGGAAAAAGTTTATAATGAATTAAGAGAGAGAACAAAAATAAAATAAAAATATGGCCGTTGCGGCTTCATGGAGAAGTTTTAACTGAACCAGATAGTAATGATGGAAGTTTAATAGACAACTATATTATAGTAACTACTGAGGATATTTACTCGAAAGAAAATAAACAAAACTCACCTATTATTCTTGAAGAAATGTTAGTCTTATCGGTAAAGATGGAACTACTAGGTGTCGAAAATATTCCGCATTAGCACGGAATGTTGAAACACATGAAAATATTGTCACCTATTTATCTGGATCTAAGGCAGCTATAAGGCATATAAATAAAGCTTTATAAATATGAGAATGCTATTTTTCTCCAAAAATATTGGAAAAAATTGTTAAATACATTAACAAATTTATAGAGCGTATGCCGTTCTACAAAATTGTTTTTTCAGACCGATTGATTTATGAGAAATAAAAGCATTATTGGGAATTTTATATATTTTTGGTGCTTCTAAAGATAATTGGTGGAAGTACGAACAATTATTGAGGACAAACGAAATAGCTATGGACATATTCAGACTTACTATATCTTGGACACGATTTCAGTTTTTGCTGAAACTTATTCGCTTTGACATTAAAGCTACCAGGCAAGACCTTAGGAAAATTTGCAACGAGTTTGTATTTAATTTGTCGAAACATTGCAATACTCCACGGTTAACGAAAAACTCAAAGACTTTTTAGGTAAGTGTCTTTTTTAAATGTATATGACTAAAAATCCAAATCGCTACGAAATATGAATAAAAGGCTAAGCGAACGCCTAAATGTTTTATACTACAAGTTGGAATGAGAACATAGGAAAACCGTTGTATTCTAGGCTTACCGGACCATTGTAATGGAATACTTCAAATTTAGCATTAATGCCTAGTCTTTAGCTGTCTTCGGATCAAACAGAAATATTACCCTTGTCAACTTTTTTATCAGCTTACCTATGACGGAGATAATAAGGCAACACCGTCTTATTACAGTTGAGACATTACGTCCAAATAAACGTGAGATACCTCCTTAAATGTTATTAACAAAACCAGAAAAACCCGTTAGGAAAAATTAGAAAAACACTCATTTCGTATTCTCCTAAACGAAAAAAAATGTCCTGTTAGTATTGACCTTGTATGGCCATGATGCTGTTGACGAGGAAACTGGCAAACCGGAAATGATCATGAACTACAACAGAACGAAATAGAGGTGTAGATGTTATTAACAAACTGTGCGAAGCCTTCGCCCGTGAAACTCGTCGTTGGCCAATGGTCATTTTTTATAGCGCCATAAACGTTGATGGAATAAATACTTACATCATTTACATCGCAAATACCCAAAGAAAAAACCCCAGAAAAAAATTCTTTGAAAATTTATGAGTTCAATTATTAAACACACATATTCGTCGACGAGCACAACGGCAAACCAGTGCCAGGATAATCCGTTTGCGTGTTTCTGAAATATGTGAATAGAAATTGAGAATGTTGCCATCCAGAATCAAACTCGTGGACAATGGACGCACTGCAGAATTGCACAAACTGTAATAAATATTTGTATCAAGAGCATCTCAAGGGATTATGTAGGCATTGCTTTAATAATTATGATGCTTACAATCTGAAATACTAGTTTTAGTAATCTGTATCTATTTTGAAATTTTATTTTAATTTTATTAAAAAATGGTTTTAAAACTGGCACTTTTCTTGTGCCATTGTTAAAAATTGTTAAAACAACAACAAAGTTATAAATTTTATATATTTCTATAGAGAATAAGGTAGCCAATTTAATTATTATAAATATTTGTCACTCCCAGCTAAAAAGGTACAGCCAATAATACAATTTGAATACAAAAGCAGAATAAATAAAAAATATTTTACAAAACATCAGTTACTATTATTTTTTAATTTGATTCGAAAAAACTTTGTATCAAAGGTATTTTGAAATTAAAGCAGATGCCACCATATACTTTATGTCACTGCGGGAGGATCATAATAACAGTAATTGCCTGCAACCACAAAATTTACTATAAAGCTCCATTACGACTTTGGACGTAAACCAATAAAACTAGAAAGGTATAAAGCCACTATCAAATATAGTATATTGCTTTTACAGTCTCATCCAAGTCATAATGCGGATATTGAACATTGAGGAACGATGTATTATGAAAAGGAAAGAGGGTACAGAAATAAATTGTTAAAAGAAAAATTTAAATCGGTTTCTTAAGCTGCTAATATTGGTTTACTACATATTTATTCTGACTTTTAATATTTAAAATATTTTATCGTTGAAAGGTCTTTTATTTTCAGGTTTTATTGCAGAAAATTTCGGGTATTACTTACTGGTGTCTGACAACAAACTTAATTTTTTTTAGTGATAAGAGAAATTATTTTTTAATTCGTGATTTTAATTATGCTTTTTTTTAGGTCGGGCGAGAATTAAACCCATTTTTGTTTTAAAAAAAGTGTATTGTCAAATATATCTACAAAATAATTGAAGACGTGTGGATATAGGAGGTAACTAACAAAATTATTCAATGGAGAAAAATCAGATTAAAGTTTTAATTTTTAAACTTGTTGAGTTTGTATTATTTAATTGTGCGTTTTATTTTAAACGTTCTACTTTCGTTAAGTAGATATTAACGTTGCAGTTTATTTGTGCAACTTTGTTAATTCGCTTGTTGATTTAAAAACCCAAAATTTTGAAATAACTACACTAACCTCCTTTATCCATTAATTTTTTTTATTATAACTACTACTTGATCTTTAAGTCGAGGTTATTACTATTTAAATGAGAATAAGCCACAATTAAAGATTGAATTAATTTTATCGACGTTTCAATTTCAACTTCGGAAATCGTTCTCAATAAATTTTGTTTTTTTGTTACTTGGTGAAAAATTTTTCTAATAATTAAATATTATCTGACTCATTTATATTGACAATTAAAAAATACATTATACATTTTAAAGTAGACGACTTTACAATAATATTGCCAATATAGTTGAGTTGCATTCCTGGGACGACTTTACTTGTAAGATAGTTCATTCGATTACATGGAATCAACTTTAACTTGAGAATATCCGTCAGAAAAAATCATAGAATATAATTCGTCATTAAAAAGACAAACACATGCCATGATGACAGTAAAAATTTTTTGTTTGTGGTTCCAAAGTAAATTATGAGGAAAAAACCAGGAAAAAAACTTCATAAAACTATCTAGACATGGTAAGTATTTGGTCGTGCATTTAGTTTATTTCAATTAACACCAAATTCTGATTTTATATGTTTTTTATTTAAAAAACATAAATGATGTATCCTCTATATGTTACCGACTAAATAATACTGGTATTGTCCTTTTAATAACTTCCTCTTTTAATATGGGTAACCACATCCTACTACACTCTGCGGAGAAATTTGCGACACAATTGGTCTCATTTAGCATAATTAGAGCCGCTTCTTTGATTTTTCTCTTTTTACCATCAGTTTCTTTTAGGACTAATAGGCATATGATCAAAAAGATTTTATTTTGATCTGCATAAGGGTTGGTCTATATTACAAGTTAAAATATAGTATTATCTTAAAAAATATTATTGTACTCTCACATGGTTCCCTAAATTATACATTAACATATACATTGCTTTCTATTTTGCTCCACTTGCTTTAAGTTGTATTCTTCGATCTTCTTAATATCATCAGCCCATCTCATTTGTCGTCTTCCTCTGCTTCTCTTTCCTAACCATGGTGTCCATGGTTGTATTTCGTGGTTCCATCTTTTATCCTTTAGTCGGGCATTGTGTCCTGCGAAGCTCCATTTTAATTTGGCAGCATGTTCTTCTGCGTCTTTTACTTTGGTTTTGATCTTTCCATCGTTCTTTGTGCTTTTACTATTTTATCCATATAAGACTTAGTGAGTGTCCACGTCCGTGAACCATACGTGAATATAGGGAGGATACACTGATCGTAAGTTCTGGTTTTCAAATATTGTTCCATTTTAGTGCTTTTCAAGATCCAACTTAGTTTTTCAAATCCTGTTCATTCTAAGCTTATTCTTCTGGTAATTTCGGCAGTTTGATTTTCTTTATTAACTTCCATTATCTGTCCCAGGTAGATGTATTCGCTTACTCTTTCTAAATTTATGTCGTTCAACGTTATTTCTCTAATGTTTGGTGTATTTTTCATTATTTGGATTAATAAGAATGCCATTTCATATTTAACGAAGCCAATAAATAAGTTGGTGTGTAAAGGGGTAGTGAAGCGCAATACATGATGTCGTATCCTGTTGGCATCACTTAGCCTATCCTACTCAATTCCTATCTTCACCTCCAAGCTGGTACACACCGGTAACCTGAGCAACCCACTGGAGACTGGGTAGCCAACCCCAGTGGAAGGTGGTGTCAGGGCAGACGAAGAAGGGAGCCTTGGTCCTCCGATGAAAAGGGGGTTAAGCGAAGGGTTAACAACCCTTCCTTGTAGAACTCAATTGTTGCGAATACAATGGCTAATGAAACAAACGGACGGATCTCACAACGACGAACTCAGCACAGAAAAATGGACATGATTATGGATTTAAAATTTGGAACCTGGAACGTGCGAACCTTCTTAAAGGCAGGAGCTATGATAAGTATGGCAGAAGAACTTGAAAAATACGGAGTTGAAATATTGGCACTGCAGGAAATCAGATGGAAGAGCCAGGGAGAAATTTATAAAAATAAATTCTCACTATATTACTCCGGAAATGAAATGAGACAAGGTAAAAGAGGAGTAGGGTTTATGGTAACCAAAAAACTGCGGAAAGCCATTATCGCATTTACACCAATATCAGATAGAATTTGCACCATAAGATTTAAAGGTAAATTTCATAACGTGACAGTGGTTAATGTATATGCACCGACGGAAGAGGCTGATGAAGAAGACGTTGAAAGATTCTACGGAGAACTACAGGATGTATGTGATAAAATCCAAAGACACGATGCTGTTATAACGTTAGGCGATTTTAATGCTAAACTGGGGAAAGAAGAAACGTTTGCAAATATATTTGGGAAACACAGTTTGCACACTGAAACCAGTCAAAACGGACTCAGGGTGGCACAGTTCGCAGCAGCAACTAATTACGTAGTTGTCAGTACTAACTTTCAGAGAAAAGATATCCATAAAGGAACATGTAAAATACCAGGAACTAACGAAGCCAATCAAATTGACCATATACTCATCTCAAAAAGATGGGCAACAGACATAACTAATGTCAGAACGTATCGCGGGGCGAACTCTGACTCAGATCACTATCTTGTAGGGGCAAAATTACGGCAGAAAATAGCGACAGTACCAAAAGTGAAAAATTTTCAAATCAAAAAATGGAATGTCGAAGGATTCAAAAGCGCAACAAAAAGACAAGATTACAGAAATGCTCTCCAAATGACACTCAACCGAACTAGAGAGGAAGATACTGCAGAGGAGGAATGGAGACAATTAAAAACAATTATAACGGAGTCAGCAGAGGAAACTGTTGGAAAAGCCAAAAGGCAAAGAAATGCGGATTGGTATGATGATGAATGCAGAACTGCAGTAGAGGAAAAAAGGCAAGCTAGGCTTAACCAACTTCAAAGAAATACAAGAAATAGCAGTGAGATTTATAACGAAAAAAGAATACAAGCGACTAGAATATGCAGAAAAGAAAGCACACAGTCATTTAGACCAAAACTAACGATATGCAAAGACAAGGACGGAGAACTACTAATAGAGAAGCAAAAAATTATAATGAGGTGGAAACAATATTTCGAAGAAAATCTAAATGCAGACAACGAAAATGATCAGAACGAGACAATATATTATACGGCGGAGCTGCACATCGAAAATCCAAGTTATGAAGAAGTAGTTCAGATAATAAATAAACTAAAAAATAATAAAGCACCAGGAACGGACGGAATTTCGGCAGAATTATTAAAGTATGGACGATCCGAACTCTGGGAAAGAATCCATTACCAAATAACATTAATATGGACGAAGGAGCAAATGCCAGAGGAATGGACAGTTGGCTTCATATAGCCAATATATAAAAAAGGAGATAAGAGGGAATGCCAAAATTATAGGCCAATTACATTGCTAAATGTAATATACAAAATTCTTTCTGGTATAATCTACAATAGATTATTAGAATACTCCGAAAATATAATTGGTGATTATCAAAATGGATTCAGACCAAATAGAGCCACTACAGATAACATATTCATACTAAGAACGATACAAGAAAAAGCTTATGAATACGACATAGACCTATATAATATGTACAGTCCCTGCTCAATTTATTAGACTCACCATAAAAATTTCAGTTTTTTTAATTTTAATCGCATTGAAAGTATGTTCACTTGGATACTGAGGTGCTGTTTGGGTTGCATAACTATTGGGAACATAGTTAAGTAGAAAATGGTATACTTTTTCTTAGAATTGTCAAAAATTTACAGATGACAGTAGAATGTGCTCAAAGTGTGGAGCAACTAATTATTTTACATTTTGATTTTTTTTACTTAAAATATAGATTTGTGATCAGTTTATTTAAAATTTGCACCAGTAAGTATTGACATTATTACATAATAGTATAGAATAATAGATATAGATATAGAATAATATATAGAATAATAGATTATTAGAATACTCCGAAAATATAATTGGTGATTATCAAAATGGATTCAGACCAAATAGAGCCACTACAGATAACATATTCATACTAAGAACGATACAAGAAAAAGCTTATGAATACGACATAGACCTATATAATATGTATGTATATAGACTTTAAACAAGCTTTTGATAGTGTGAAAAGAGACAAAATGCTGGAAGAACTTTGTAATCTAGGTATACCTAAGAAATACATCAGCCTCATAAAAATGACATTGCAGGGTTTAAAAGCCGCAGTCAGAGTAGATGGAGAACTGACTCCCTTGTTTAACATCAACATGGGAGTAAGACAGGGAGATGCCCTATCAACCATGCTATTCAACCTAGTTTTTGAGGCAGTCATCAAAAAAACCAATATAACCGGCCATATAAACACCAAATCAGTACAAATTACTGCATATGCAGACGATGTAGCCATCATTAGTAGGAATAAGCCACGACTAATGAAAGTGTTCAAACAAATTGATCCTGAAGCAAGAAAAAGAGGTCTCAAAATAAACGAAGCAAAAACGAAGTATATGAGAGTCAAAAGAATAACTGACAATAAAAATAATATCACAATAGACAGCTATACTATCGAACGAGTGGATGCCTTTACATATCTCGGCACAGAAATCAATCAGAATAACTCCGTACGTAGCGAAATTAATGCACGTATTTCCAGCGGGAATCGTACATACTATGCTAATAAAAGATTGATGACATCAAAATTATTAGACAAAAGAACCAAAATGACTATCTACAGAACACTGATTAGACCCGTAGTAACCTATGGATGTGAAACTTGGGTAATGACGAAAAAAGATGAAGCCCACCTCAGGACATTCGAGAAAAAAATACTGAGGAAAGTATATGGCCCGGTACAAGAGGAGGATGGCACATGGAGAATCAGGAGAAACGACGAGGTTAATGAGTTGAATACAGGTTATGACATTGTAAGATTTGTGAAAAGTCAAAGACTGTCATGGCTGGGACATGTGCAGAGACAAAACGATGCAAAAACAACAAAGAAAATGTTACAATGGAAGCCCATAGGAAGGCGAAAAAAAGGAAGGCCCAGAACGAGATGGTTGGATGACGTGGAAGACGACCTGAAAACAATGAACATAAGACAATGGAGAAGAAGGGCACAAGAGAGATCTGAATGGAAGGACATAGCCAGACAGGCAAAGACCCATCCAGGGTTATGATGCCAAAAGAAGAAGAAGAATATATAAGTTCAAGTGATATTCATTGGCTTTCCCTATTAGCGTTCTGATTGTAAGAAGATGATACGCTGTACTGTAACCCTTTCGGTATCCTGCCTGCTCTACCGGTTGATAGCTATCAAGTTTCGACGTTAATCTGTTAGTTATTACTCTTATAAATAGTTTGTACATTTGGGACAGCAGGGAGTTTGGCCCATAGTTCTTCAGATCTCCCCTGTCTCCCTTTTTAAAGAGAAGTATTGTCAAACTTTCCTTCCAGTCATCTGAGACATCTGCTCTGGGAAGACTTTTTAAAAAAAAATTTTTAATTCTTCGAGAATAATTTCAGTCTCCTCCTTTAACATTTCTACAAGTATTCCACCTGGGCCCGGAGCTTTATTGTTCTTTAGTTGTGCCATAGCTTGTTTTATTTTAAAGGATTCTATGTTAGGGAATATTTCTGAGTTGACATTCGTTATCTTTTTCTTAAGATCTTACTTTGCAATGTTATCTGCGTTCTTGTTTGAGAAATATAAATAACGGTAAAATAAGTAACTTTTAGGATTTTATTGTTTTCTTTTATTTCTTTTTCATTTCTATCCTTCAATGAGATTATTATAGGCTTTCCTAAGTTTGATCTTAGGTATTTCAGGTCTCGATTTTTTTCTATTATTTTTTCTACCTTGTTTTTATTCTTGATCCTTAAATCTTCCTTTACTTCCTTTTATATTTGTTTATTCAATTCTTTGAAACCATTGGTGTTTCGCTTTCTTTCGCTTAGAAATGTGTGTTTCTTTTCCATCAACCGTTTTGTTCTGTCACTTATTATGTCTTCTTTATTTTTCGTTTTATTTGCAACAGTCAGTCCTGCTTTCAAGAGCTTTCGTTGAATTTCTTTATTAATTGTGTTCATGTCGGAGTATTCTTGTTGATAATGTTCTACAAATTCTTTTCATAAGACTTCTCCGTACTCATCTCTGAAGAGAAAACAACTTTACTGATTGGTAATTCAAAAAGAAGTAGTGTTTGTTGCATATTCATTGTTAAATTGTAACGCCGGAAACCTTTTTTGGATGGTGCTAGAAAGGTCACCAATGGAGACACTGCGGACGACAGCCAGATGGTTGGTGGAGAGCGAGTCGTGAGTTCGAAACTAGCTTTTGGAACCAGGAATGGGTCCAACGGACGAAATAAGTAAAGATAGGATAAGAGATATTGCAAAAAATACAGAAATAAACAAAGAGATAGATGGGTAAAGTTACCAAAGATAAGATAAGATAGGGAACAAGGCCCCACTTAATTTTTTTGGGGGTTTAAGGAGGAAATTAAGAAACTTTAGAAAATAAAAAGAATAAAGAAAGATATTTTGGTTCTGAGACCAAAAATAAGGAAAGATCTCAACAGTTAGTTATTCAATAAATTTGGTCAACACTCTACATAAACAAATAATAAATATATTAGGTGGACTCCGTCCATCTAATTACCTACGAAACTTAATCGGCCTGATCTTTATACTGGTCAAAGGTATAGTAATATTTAAAGGTAAAAAGCAAATATTCAGTTATGGATATATCAGGAAACCTTGTTAGGAGTCGACAAATAAAATACATACATAAAACAAAAACAATATATTCAACAACACATTGATGTCGGTAGCTAAATGTACATACAAGTAATAAAAATACACCATCAACTATGAAATGGTGGTGTACACATAAAAATAAGTAGTAATATGAATAATAAGTACCTTTACAAATACAATAATATAGTAATGCACAGGTTCAATTATCAGCGAAGAGAACCTGATAGTGAGTAAGAAACATTCAACCAAGGTTGATTCAAGGTCTCTCTTTGCTGATTAATGGCATATCTCGAGACATTGGGTTAAAAATGCATAACAATTATAGCAAATAACAAAAATTAATCAAATATAAATTTATAAGAATACAAAAAGGTTACCGAAATAAAAATTTAATCAAACCGCACTTGGTTATGTTGATTATCTATCTCGCACTGTTATTTAATGATGGAGAACTAAATGTTCGTAATTATGTTTATTGAAATTTCTTAGTAGCTGGGGGAAAGTTTGTAAGAATATATTGAATGTAAAAATCAGTAGTGATTCTCAACTACAGGTGAAGACATGGATGAACTTAGATTCTCCCAGATGATTGAAAAACAAGATGATAGAATACCATATTATTCGCCCAGATCAGTGGAGATACTAAGATTATAGTAACGTACAGTAATTCCTGATGACTGCTGCACTATTTTAATAGTGCTATTGACTAATTTACTTTACTATAATACTTTACTTGTATCAAGAACTAAAGATAATTAAAATTAAAGGTACTTTATAACTATATTTAATCTAATATAGTATTAGATTGAAAGAACTCAAATATAGAAGTGTATACACACACTTAGAAAGAAATTGCACAGATAACGTGAGACGATAATGAGCAAAGCACCTTTACTCGACGAATGCCCACCGGGAAGTAACTTGGTTCCTTTAAAATTTTACCAAACTACCCAAGAAAAGGTGAGGGTATCTCCTTTCTAGATGGATTTCTAAGAAGGTAAAAAGATTCTAATGATCACCGAAACTAACGGTACCCTTCTAGCTAGGAACGTGATGAAATATGAAATCCCTAGCATTAGGTTATTATAGAAATACATTTCTATGTGCCCCGACGATATCTAACAACTTTATCATAAAGGAACCTGGCCTTAGAGCCGGAAGGAATTACCCAAGGGTTACGTAAACCGTCGTTTTTAAATAAGTAGGTAGATTGTTCCCCTTAATATTTCGGTAATTTTCAATAAACTGTCCTAATGGTCAACCGACTAACCGCGCATATATTATTTGTAAATACGGCCATCGGCGTCTCAGCAACGGGGTAAAAGGATTAGAAATAATTTAATATATTAATTATAAAAAAATGTTACAAAATAAAAAACTTATTTTTTGTTTTCTGCGTACTCACGATCGGCACATTCTATAGAAAAAGATGCGTCGTAATTTTTCTTATGTTGCTTATTAGCGTTTCCACTATATCAAGTACTATAAGTGTCGCTGTGGCGTTCACCAAATGATAAATTAAATTCTTTAGAGAATATATTGATATAGGTAAAATAGTTTACTTTAAAGCGAGACGGTTTGTATTCGTCGGTGCATTTTTCAAGATATAGTTTATACATATTTTAGTTATATTTAATGTATAGGCAAGGTATTGTTTCGGGATTTTGTTTCTGGAGTAATGAGACTGGATCGCAGGAAGCTAGCTAATATGTTGCATAATATATAATTTTACGTCCTCTGGCAATTTGTATGTACAATTTATTTGTGAGTGTCTATTTTTGTGCGTTCCTCTTTTGCTAATACTAGGCATCTGCAGTTTGTATTTTATTTACTATTGTTATTTTTCTATCTTTTTTTTTGTCAATTTGAAATAAAGAACAAAATGCTTTTTTATAAAAAAATGTATCGTTAGTATCAATGCAAATTTTATAAATAAAAAAAGGAGATTAATTACAAACAGTATTTTCTTTGGCCTTACTATTTTCTTAAAACTTATAGAGATATATAAATTATTTATGTCTTTAGTTGTTAGTTGGTAGTACTTAAAAAGTATTTTTGTTCTTTATTTATTCAATTTATTTTATCATTGCATTTCCTTTTTGATTTTTGTACGACTGGCTTAGCTGTTTAGTTTTACCTGCAGTATTATTTTTCTATAAATTTGGCTCACTTCTTTTTCTATACTTAAAAAGATTTCCTTGTTTTTTCATTTTGTTAAAGAATTGATGGGGTATTTATCTTTAGTCGCTTTGGTATATAATCAATGTCGGAATCTGTGCCCGTTGTATCGCTAGAAATGTTTTGAAAGACTTCCGTGGTCAATACAGTTAAACCTAAAACTAAGATTAATACTATTACAAGACTTAATATAAAACTCAACAGAATTTTGGGTTTAACCGCGTCGATTACCGCTGCGCCCAGCTTTCAACATCCTCTTTAATGTCTTTTTCATCGGTTTTGAGAAATCAGTCTCCCGAACCCCTTTACTGATCACTAATCAATATATCTCGAGATAAGACGTAGAACGAAGATTAGAGATATTGTGGAAGAAATTGCAAAAATGAAATGGCGCTGGGCAGGTCACGTAGCCCGATATAATGACAACAGGTGGACACGGAGAATTCTAGAATGGAGACCAAGGACGACAACAAGAAGCACGGGAAGACCTCAAAAAAGATGGGTAGATGACATAAGAACAGTGGCAGGCAAACAGTGGATTAGATTGGAGAAAGATGGAAGCAATTGGGAGAGACCTACATTCAGGAGTGGATGGAAAATGGTTGACAAAGAAGAATCAATATATATATATATATATATATATATATATATATATATATATATATATATATATATATATATATATTTATATATATATATATATATATATATATATGTATATATATGTATATATATATATATATATATATATATATATATATATATATATATATATATACTAATAACAAAATGCATCGGACAATTTTTAAAACAGAAAAAAAAATAATTTTATTTTCAGCATGTTAAATTACTCATCCATGGTCTTCTTTAGGTGTCTACAAACTCAAAATTTCAAGGTTGAGACGTGTTTTTGTCGAAAAAAAAAGTAAAAAAAAAAAACGTTAATGACGAGATGAGGAAAAGTATTTATTTTGGACATTTATTTTGTGATCGAGAATTTGGGGCTAAATTTGAATCGTGGCTCAAAATAAAAATAATAAAACGAAGAACAGCAAATGCAAAAATCAGTAAATTAAGAAACCCACACATAAGGCAACGCCTGCAGATGAAATAAACAACGGAATAATGAATGTTAAAGAATAAATTAATTCTACAAAATACTGAGACGGATAAAAAATGGTTATTAATAAGGACAGAAACAGCTAAAATTCAAAAAGAATTTCTAATACCAACCAAATATAAAAAGAAGCAATGGACGACGGAAAAAATTTAAATTTTAATGGAAGAAAGACGTCGATATAAAAACAAAGATAATTATATTACAAAAAAGTGGATAAACAAATAAAATACAGAATTAAAAAAGCGGAAAAAATGGTTAAAAGAACAATGCGCAGAAATAGAAAAATAGACAAGATAGTTTTAACACATATAAAAAAAATAAAGAATTAACTCACAACAATAGAACAAGAAAACCGGGAATACTGAAAGGTACAAATGGGAAACTTATGTTGAAGTCTAACGAGGAATTAAAGAGATGAACAGAGTACATTAATGAACTGTTCAAAGACAATAGAACAGAACAGATGGAGATAGAAGTAGAAGAGGATATGGTTTTAAAGATATTAAAAGAGGAAATTAAAATGGCATTAAAAAACAGCAAAAATGGTAAAGCAGTAGGTCCACACCAAAGCCCTATAGAAACCTTAAAATAATAAATGATGAAATCTTGGACATTATAGCTAAATATTGCAGTAAATACAGAACAATATCACTAATAAGTCACATTCTCAAATTATTCCTAAAAATAATACATGGTAGTATAAATAAAAAACTGGAAGAAGGAATAGATGATAGTCAGTTTGGGTTCAAAAACGGACTAGGAACCAGAGAAACGTTATTTGCTTTTAATGTGTTAGCTCACAGATGCATGGATATGAATGTTGATGTGCATGTTTGTTACGTTGATTTTAAAAAAGCATTTGACAAAGTAAGGCATAAAAAAATAAGTCCAAATTCTAAAGACAAAAAACATAAACCATAGGGACTCACGAATAATAACAAACCTCTACTGGAATCCTGGAAGTTCTATTAATTATTTTTAAATGTAATAAATAAAGACATCATATTTTTGATAACATTTCACAAAAATGTTTAATGACGATGATTTCAAATAAGTCTTACTTCGTTTTGTGTATATCAATAATTAGTGTTCATTGACAAACCCACAAAAGAAAATGTCCACTTATTTTCGTAACTGAAAAATATTTTATTTTGCCAGTAAGTTTAGAAAAAAGATGAACGCAAGTATTTTTTTAATAGTGTATTGCGAGATTGTTTACTACTAAAAACCATTCTTCCGATCAATTTATAAAAACATTTAGACAAATTAATAATTCAATATTTAACACTGCTGCGGTAATTTTATTTCTATGTTGGATAAGGGTTAGTACAACTCTGTAATGTCTCTCTAGAGGTCTGTGTTACAATAGGTATCAATAGCGGATTATCAGCAGGTTGGACTTTAAAATTTCGCATAGATCTTGTCCCTCACTATAATTAATATCTCTATATTTGCCTATTTAAAAAAAATATTTTAAATAATTTATGAAAAGCAATTACATTGCCATTTAAATAATCTAAAACTATTTGTAAAATATGGAAAATTCAGTATTAGAACTTCATATTCCCCAACTTATATAGCTAAATAGATGCAAATATGTATGCGAATTTTCACATTATTAACTTTAGTTCAATATTAATGCTGCGACGAGTCATGCCGTTACGATAGACTATATTGGCTTCAATTTACTAAAAGCACGTGTACATAAAGCATACTTATTATTAAAATTTAATTTTGAATATTCGTCAGTGATTTCAGCTGAATGGGCTTAAATAATGAATTTAAGTTTTAATATTGAGATGGAACTTAATAATTTGCATACTATTAGTGGTAGTAGTAACAAATCAGCTAACGGCCACGCGCCAGTATCTGCATATTGCGTGTGAAAACCTAGCTGCTGGTCTACCTAAAGTTGTTGTAACAGAAATTACAACTACTTTTTTTCCAAACAAGAAGAATTCTTAATTTGGCTGATTGAACTGCTGCTTCAAATTGCGGTGAGTAAATTTGATAGTTGTTGATATAACAATGTATTTCCCAATAATCTTGAAAATTTATTTGGTACTTTTTTATGTGTGCAGACGACGAGTTCCAGGGCTATATCAATGAAGATGTGAATCAGGTAACGCTAGAGTTTAGTTCGGAGACACCAGAAACATGGAGGAAATTACAAGAGAAAATACTGGATGGACATTCCATTTACTGAGCCTGTTACTTGAAACTTGTTTTTATCAAATATCGAGTTTGACGTGATGCGATAACATAAATACTAGGCAAAAGCAAATAAAGGTAGATAAATCGTGAATGTGTTGCTTGTGTGAGTCCATTTCAAAATAGGTAAAAGAAATAAATTAGACTTACAATCAATTTAATTTTACTACCAAACAACGACCGATTTTGCTTTCTAAAATTTGTACAAAGTAAATTAAATGCTGAAATTATAAAAAGCCTATATTAGGGTGCTGTCTTATAAAGGTATAGATCAAAAAAGTTATTGTAATTATGCCATTATTACATGTCTGTGTTTATTATTATGCATAAAATTGATTTAGCAGAAAAAGTGAAAACCCTCAAATTGGTAAGAGATAATATATTGAATTGTAATAAATTAGAAATAAACAAAATACTTCTTACATGCCCGTACAAGAATGTTTATATAATGATTTGTGATACAAAGTTCAAACTATCCTGTATTGCTGATAATGGGTGATCTTTGGTCAATATTCTATGTTATATTATATTATAAATGTTAATAATTAACCCGGTATAAGGAAGGTTATTATACTTTTAAACCTACTACCTTCTAGAATAATGTATAAGTTACAATTGTATACTGTATCTACAGGTATTCAATGTATACGAAAAAAATATATAGCGAGCAATAAGAAATTCGAAACGGGGCAAAAGTCTGAAGAGAGGGATTGGTTAAAAAAATTTAAGAGCTATTATCATATTTTTAAAAATTAACAGAATATTTTGTAAAAAGGTAAAAGGGAAACGTACTATTAAAATAAATTTAAATAATTCTAGCAGGCACACATTTGATATAAAATAAATTTATAAGAACTGGTAAGACTAAGTTGTCGCTGCTGATGTCAAGTGAGTATTTGAAGAATCTGTTTGAACAAGAGAAAAATATTAGGCATATTAGTCTTCAAACACAAATTAATAATATGATTGGTAATGCGAAGGACAACTTTTATCTTTATGATATATATTACATTGTTAGGCCATGACATAAGAATTTTTAGTATTTTTTTTAAACTTTTCTTTAGTGTATTATAACCTCCAGATTGTTTATTACAATTAACCTAGTTGTAGCTCTTGTTCCGGGTATGGTATACAATTGACCTGATACAGGACTGAATGAATGACCATGGTTTGAGTACGTTAAGTACTTGAGGGTGGTCTTTGAAGGGAGCACGTCCGAGAGTTCACCCGTAAGGCGTCGGAAAGAGCGGCTGAGCTGCCATTATCTACGCGGTTCCAGTATGAATCATGGACAAATTCTATTAGTCTTCAATAATCAAAGGCTATGTTATTTTCAAAAAAAGTAGTTATCACTCTAAAATTAAAACTGTTTAATAAAGCAATAAAATATGCTGAGACAATTAAATAATTAGGCATGACATTTGACAACCGATTATCCTGGAATCACCACATGCATGATCCAAACAGTACTTGTCAATCTGCACTTAACCTAATAAATACTGTTGCACACGTTGGTAGTAGATAGTAAAACTCTTACTCTTATGTACAAGTCATTGATCAGGTAGAAACTCGATCTAATACAAATTAGTGTTCTGTGAACCATACAAGGTACTCTGGAATTTTGAAGAAAAAACTTTCACTAACATATTATGTGGCATCAATACAGGGAAATCCTATAAATATCGTTATCTTCTTCTTTTTCTTCTTTTTATGTAGACATGACTCTGTCTGTTTTTCAATATGCCTCGAGTAAGTTGTCGTTCCATAGTTTTCGTGGTCTTTCTACTAATCGTCTTCCTATTGGGAAACCGTCTCTACTACTGTATTTCTCATTTGGCTTATATAATCATTCCAACACTGCCTGGGGTGATTTCGGAGTAGATTGAGTAGCTCTGCGGTTACCACAGCCGGTCCCAAGCCCGAAAAAAATGAAAAAGGTGATTGGCAAGGCAAGCAACCTACCAATCGTAAAAATAAATACTGGTCAAAGAAACAGTATCTAGCCACGAAAATCCTGTTATCGACTACATAAATTTAGACCGTTTAAATAATATCTTTACATTATTTGCTAGGAATGACCTTTCTTTTTATGAAAGAGTCAATAGTTACCTCAATGAACTGGAATTCAAATTTCCAGATACCAATTGTTTACCAAATGTAAACACTGTTCCTCCTTGGATTGTTTCCATCCCAAATAATAATATCAAATTTTCCTTACATAAAAACGCACTGTACGGAAAAGAAGAAGAAGAATGTTTGAGCGTTGACATGGCTTCTGTGTCACCAACGCTTTCATTTGACACCCCATACGTTTACCATTAGTTGAATTATTCCAGTGGACTATTGTCTAGAGTAAGTGCGTCGAATGTCACGTCATTTCACGCGACATTTCACGTTCTGCGTCAAATGTCACGTGACATGTCCTCTGGTTATGAGACATAATGCCTTATGAGACAATAAGTGAAACTATAAAACTTTGCGGTTGTATAGAAATATTCGAAATGAACGATTGGATCGATACTAGGACTAGGTACATATTATGTGAAACATGTAAAGAACAATGGACAAACTGCGAATTGAAGATCAAAGGAGATTGGAAACAGAACGAATACTTAGAGAAGAACGACTTTTATACATAAAAACGCAAATTAAGCCATTAACAGACGACGTTCAAATTAAATTACATTACATAATTAAAAATACTGATCGACGAAATACCCTTATCCGATATTTCAATAGAGGTTACCTGAGTAAAACGCTACTTGAACTACTAGGATTTGTGAAAAAGGGACGATTTTGGCTGGCATATCCTAATTGCTTACTAAAGATGGAGGAAGATTATAAAGAAGTGCTTTTGATACTAATGTAATGTAAATAAACAATACTTGTACATGTCTATGTCTTTTTTTACTATACAAGTTTCAGTGTTGTATATAACTTGTATCTATATGTAACTCAATAATAAAAGATATTTTAATAAAAGATATGTTTATTTCTCCTACGTATTACTACTGAATATGTTCTACGTAAAATGTCACGTTTTATATTATGTCAAGCGACGTCATGCCTGACACATAACTGTCACGTCCTGCGTCGAATGTCACGTTATTCACGCGACATTTCACATTCTACGTCGAATGTCACGTCCTGCGTCGAATGTCACGTCCTACGTCGACGTTCTCTTATGCACTGTACGGAAAAGAAGAAAAAGAATGTTCAAGCGTTGACACGGCTTTTGTGTGTGTCACCAACGCTTTCATTTGACACCTCATACGTCAAAATCAGGCCAATAGCAACGAAGATACGTTTTAGTGCCCATTTGGCAATGCTGCCATCTTTATTTTTTGTGTCAAAGTATTCCCCGCCTTCTCCCCGTTCCAACGAGCCCTCGTACGTCACGATCGGACCAATAGAAACGAAGATACCTAATAATGCCCTTTCGGCATGATCCGATGCGCACGGCACATACTGCGTTCAACCCCATTTTTCATCTCCTCTCCAACGAGCCCTCGTACGTCATCCTACGTTAAGCCGTTTGGCACTTACGACCGGGGGTTGCGATTTTAGGGGTTGCGATTTAGGGGATGGCCCCAGACATATATAGCCTATCTACTGATAATTATTTAAAAGCATTATATTAATATGTCCCTAAGAAAATAAGACATACAGTAACCATCATCATTTTGGCTTTACAACCCTGTGTGGGTCCTAGCCTCCCCAAGAATTTTTCTCCAGTCGTCCCTATCCATCGCCTTCCTCCGCCAAGCACGTATTTCCATATTTCTCATGTCTTCATCGATGTTATCTAGGAATCTTGTTCTGGGTCTTCCTCTTCTTCTTTGACCAATAGGTCTATCAAGGAGCGTTTTTCTAGCTGGGTCGGTTTGCTCCATCCGCATAACATGGCCTACCCACCCTAGACGTCCTATCTTTATGTGTTTTACGATATCTGGTTCCTGGTATATCCTATAGAGTTCGAAGTTGTATCGTCTTCTCCAGACACCATTTTCATTTACCGCTCCATAGATGCGCCTTAGTATTTTTCTTTCGAAACATCCTAACATGTTTTCATTACTTTTTGTTAAAGTCCAGGTTTCTGAACCATATGTTAGGACTGGGCGTATTATTGTTTTGTAGAGTTTTACTTTTGTATTTCTTGATATAACTGTAGATTTAAAAAGGAGATTAAGCCCAAAATAGCATCTATTAGCCGTGCAAATTCTGCGGTTTATCTCTGCGGTAGTGTCATTTTCAGTATTGACGAGCGTTCCCAGGTATACAAATTCGTTAACTGCTTCGATGACGTCATTTTCTATAACAAGTGGCCGTAGTGTTTGTGGTTGCGTACCTATTTTCATGTATTTTGTTTTGTTGGTGTTTATTATTAAACCCATTTTTGTAGCCGCTTCCTTTAATGCTACGTACGCCTCTCGTGCTGCGTTTTCCGTTCTCCCAACAATATTGATATCATCAGCATATGCTAAGATTTGCACAGATTTGTTATATATTGAACCGGTAGTTGTGATTTGTGACGTACGTATTACTTTTTCCAAAGCTAGATTGAATAGTATACAGGAGAGTGGGTCTCCCTGACGTAGCCCGTTATTTGTTTTAAAAGGTTCAGAGAGTTCCCCCTGGATTCGTACTTTGCATTCAACTTTTTCAAGGGTTAGTTTGGTTAAACTTACCAACTGATTTGGTACTCCTAGGTCTATCATTGCTCTAAACAATTCTCTTCTATTTACAGAGTCGTAGGCTGCCTTGTAGTCTATAAATATGTGGTGCGTGTCTACACCGTATTCCAGTGTTTTCTCTAGAATTTGTCTTAGGGTTGAAATCTGATGAATTGTTGATTTACCACCTCTGAAACCAGCCTGGTATTGTCCTATTATTCGCTCTGCATATGGTGCCATACGATGGCATAGTATATTGGAGAATATTTTATACGCTGCATTTAGGAGCGTAATTCCTCGATAGTTAGAGCATTCAAAGATATCACCCTTTTTGTGTATGGTGCAAAGTATTCCAATATTCCAATCATTGGGAAGGGACTTCTGTATCCATATTTCTTTTATAAGCTGCTGTAGGGCTATTATGATATCGTGGCCACCTTCTTTATATAATTCCGCTGGGAGATTATCTATTCCGGGTGATTTGTTTCTGGCTAGTTTGTTTACAGCGTCTTTAACTTCCAGGATCGTTGGTGGATCCTCCTCCCTCTCGTCTGCTCCGCTTACCTCGCAGCTTTCGTCTTCCGGGTTTTCTTCTTCCTCTATATTAAGTATCTGGTTAAAATATTCCGTCCATCGGTTTAGTACGTCTGTTCTTGTTGTTAAGAGATCGCCATTTAAACTTCTACATTGATTTGTGTTTGCCTTAAATTCTTTTCTGTTGATGTTAACTTTCTTATAGAATGTTCTGAATTCTTTCTCTCTGTTGAGGTTTTCTATATATTGAAGTTCCTTTTTTAAGTGGTTTCGTTTCTTCATTCTGTGTATTTTCTTTTCTTCTCTTCTCTTTGTCTGGTAATTCTCTATACTTGTTCTAGTTCGGCGGGTAAGCATTTTTGCATAGGCTTCATTTTTTTTCTGTGTTGCGTCTTTGCATTCATCGTCAAACCAGTGATTTTTTCGGGTACAAGTTTCTGTTCCTATTTCATCTTGTGCTGCTGACTCAATATCTTCCCTTATCCTGTTCCAGAATGAGTCTATATCTCTCTGGTCTTCTTCGCCTAGACTTTGATTCCTTAACCTATTGGTAACATTTTCCCAGTACTGTTTTGCAACAGTTGCATCTCTCAGCTTCTGTACATTCCATTTCTTTCTATTTATTTCTTTTTCTTTGTTGGAGTTTGAAATTCTAGCCCTTAGTGTTGAGATCACTAAACAATGGTCTGAGTCTATGTTTGCGCCTCTATAACTTCTGCAGTTTATTATGTCCGTTCCGTGTCTTGAATCTATTAAGATGTGATCAATCTGACTAGTTGTTCTTAAATCAGGGGAGGTCCAGGTTACCTTGTGTATATTCTTGTGTTCAAAATAGGTGCTAGCGACGGTCATGTTCAGTGCTGCTGCAAAGTTTATCAGTCGTAATCCATTATCGCTACTGATGTTGTGTAGGCTATGCCTTCCTATAGTCGGCATAAAAACATGCTCTCGTCCTATTCTTGCATTCATGTCACCTAGCACTATTTTAATGTCATTTTTGGGGCATCTTCTGTTCTTTAATGTCTTCTAGTTTGTCGTCGGTCGGGGCATGTGCATTAATTAAACTGTAATTAAAGAATTTACCTTTTAAGCGTAAATAGCACATTCTTTGACTGTAGGCTTTAAAATCAATAACTAGGCCTTTTATTCTTTGGTTTACTATAAATCCCACTCCATCTATGTGTTGGTTTTCATTGCAGCTGTAATATATGGAGTGGGTTCTCTTATCAAGAATGCCTGTTCCCGTCCATCGCATTTCCTGCAGTGCCAAAACATCTACTCTGTACATGTTCACTATGTCTAGTAATACAGTAACCATAACCTTGTAAAAACCGATGTGTCTAAAACTATAGAGGAAATGCGAGCAGCATTTAAGTTTATTAAAAAAAAAATATTAATTTATCTTCCCAATTTTAGGTCCATTTACATAACCGAGTTATCCGCTATCCTTAACGCAATAAAATTTGTAGAAGAAAATCCTATCAATAACACTGTCTGTAACTTCCTTAAATAACTTATAATCTCGCCATCCAAGTCTACTACTTATGGATACCATAAGTAGTAGGTCAACCATAAGGTTATATGTATTTCTTCATATATCGGAATTGCCGGTAATAAAGAAGTATATTTCTTGGAAAAACTAGTAGTTTTGAGTAATGAAGCTGTAGAAACCAGAAGCGTTCCACATCTCGATGTACAAGAACTTAGTAATCAATGCTTGCCAGACGAAGTGAAATTAATCAACATCCAAACTACGAAAAGTAAAACATTCTATATTACTTTGGAAATTAACCCCAAATAATCGTTTGCATCGAATCATCTTATCTTGTCTGAGAATAGGCCACACCGCCATCACCCATAGACATCTGCTGGACAGGTATAGTTCATTCACAATTATAAGAACTGACTTATTCAGAATTTATGCCGGCTTAACGAATTTTATATTTTATTTGGCATTTACATTACACATTTAATTTAAATAAATATCTAGATAATTAAGGGAAAAATACATAAACTGATAACTTATTCAATATACAAAATCAACAAATCCAAAAGTATTTTTTTATTTACTTTTTACTTTAAAGTATTATTTAGTATTATTTAATTATTAGAAGGCCATGAATCTAAACTTGGACATAATTTTTAATACCTACAAACATTTTAAAACAACATTTTCTTGTATATCTAAATTTAAAATCACTTCGGTATTAATTAATAATTATGATTTTCCCTATCTGCCACTTAATATTTTATAAGATTATTGATTAATAATTTTATGTGATGCACAACCTTTAGTGAAGAATAATTTTTTTCGTGAAATTATTAATAAAGAAATTTATCATTCTTTGCCAACTTTTTCAGACATGAAACGGAAAAGTTAAACATAACATGTCAACATGAATAAATATGAACCTTTTAAAACGAGTAAATCGGTACTCATCTGAGGAACAAGACATTTACTTAACACAGAGACTACACATTACTCCCCTGAGTTAGTGATAAGTTATAGTCTAAAAAAATCATTATGAAATTGACTGGCCAGTTGGTTGTGAAAACCAGTGCCAATAAAACACAAAACACACACACACACAAACACACACGCACACAAAACGAGTATAAATATTACATCACATAGATATTATGTTAAATCTGTGTCACTATCACTGTCGTCTTTTAAATTGATGATAATATTTTGTATATTATATGTAGGAAAATATGAATTCTCAGCTTTTATAACATATGAGACTGCATTTTTCCAACTATTCGCATCAATTTTGAGTACTTCCTTTTCAATTAAATGCAGGACAGATGCATTTAAATGTGGCGAAGTATTATTTCTTCGAACTCTTGACTTAAGTTGATGCCACATATGTTCGATTGGGTTAAATACACAGTAATATGGTGGAAGTCTTAAAATCGAATGACCCATGTTTTCGGCATAATTATCACAAAAGTATTCTTTTTTCAATGCGAAACTTTTTAAAATGTCCAATAAATCCTTCTTAGTATTATCTATGTGAAAATAAATATCTTTGTCATACAAGTAATTCTGTATTGGTATTTTCGTATCGCTTGAACTGGGAATTTTATTTAATTGCCTGCTATGATATGTTGCATTGTCTATAACTACAACACTATTAGGGGATATGTTGGGTATTAACTTATTTTTAAAGCAGTCTTCAAATATATCTGAAGTTGTGTTGTCATGGTAATCGAGACATGAATCACTGATGTTTTAAGCTGATAGAGATAAGGCATTTGGAACCCAACCATCGACTGATCCAGCATGGAATATTGTTATTCTTTTTTCTCTATTAGAAGGCGCTTTTGTTGAACAAGATTGACTATTATCTACCCAACCTTTAGATGGCGTATCGTGTGTATCAAACCACGTTTCATCTAAATAAATAATAGGTCGATTCTCTCGACGACACTGTTTAATTTTGTTTAAATATTCCATTCGCCATATCCGTAAACGATTGGATTCCATAAGTACCTGTCTTTTATCTACTTTTTTGTATTTAAACCCTATACGTTGCAAACACTTCCAAACAGTTGTTCTACCGCACTTAATTTCAGTGTTGTCGCCGTGAAGCCTGTCAACTAATATATCTAGTGTGGGTACAATTTGTTCTTCATACAAGGCATACACTTTGCGACGAATAAGATCTTCATCTGCACGATCGAGCTTCCGAGAAATACTGTTATCCCGTCTTATTAATCTTGGTATAATAGGATTAGTTACAATTTTTCTGACTGTGGATAATGGTTTTTTAGTCAAAATTGCCGTTTCATGTAAGGCTTCGTTACTGTCCATATTTTTTTCGACAAGAGTTTGAAAAGCATTAGCAACACTTTTATTACAATACTCAACTAATTTTTTGCACAAACTGAACACTCAAACGACTTTACAGCCAATTCCGCCGAAGCAGACTTTTAAGTGTTAGTTTGTCATCGTACAACTCTCTTCAAATTAAAAAACAATTAACGATAAGTAACAGGTAGAAAGTTATATAAATTTCAAGTAATTTGTTAATAGGTCAATTAAGTTAAACGTTTACTCATTATAACTGTATATACGGGTTTGTCAGTTCTAATGTGTTTGGGATATTACCCGTTTTCCCAAAACTTATTGATTTCCACCACTGGTTCAGTCAATTTAACTAAATTGAGATCTTCATAATTTTGGGCACTTTTATTTCGTTGAGACTTAAAATAATGATTAATAAAAGAATACAATAATTATGGGAAATTTGTATGTTTATAAAAAGAGTTTTTTTGACATTACGCTTGAATGATAATATTTGATCTGATTATATGTACTAACCTACAGTTGACTTAGCTATATGCCGGTCCTGTCAGCTTGGAAAGCTGTGATAATTATATAACAGAGTACTTACAAAGGATTATTCAGTTTTACAGCTGTTATTAAAATAACTTTTATAATGAGACACTAAAGTTCTGGATACAGTTATACTTAAAACCACAAACTAGGTATGTGATATTGTACTCAGAACTCAGTGTTCGCCATACTTTACTAAAGTGTCCTTGTATTGCATGGAGAGACATGGAGAGTATTGCAATATTAATTACAAGATTCCTTACCAAAAATTTTAAGTGACGGAACTGATATAAAAAATTTAATACTTTAATTTGTGCTACGCCAATGACCCATTTGTGGTTGAGGTACAAATATATAAAAAAATTTATATTTATTTTCCTTAAATAAACCAATTATTTTTTACATTATACTTCATTTTCAACGTTGTATCAGTATTATTAATACACCACGCTATTGGGCAATTTGTATCGTATGTGGGAACTAATGGATCAAACCGTAAAAGCATGAATATAAATAACCTTGACGATTCAATAATATAGTACAGATAATGATTTAGACCAATAATAGCATTATAACTCCTCGTGGGTGTATGAAAAATAAATTTTATAATAGTATTTATGTATGAGTTTTATATACATATCCTATAGATAATGTATTTGATTTATGTACTTGATGCTGTGTATATTATATATAATTCCTATTTGACATGAGAAATAAAAAACTATATTCCTATTAAAACTTTAAATTAAAATAAAAAATTTCATTTTTCTTCTTCAAGAGAGTGTTTCGCAGAATTGTTTACTAGCCCCATGAACAATGTATTTCAAGCAAACAATTAGAGACGATTAGGGTTGATTGTTTAAAAAAGTGTTCGAAAAAACTTTTTATTAAAACCAAGGACAATATGTTTTAGTTAAATAAAGGAGAGGCCATTAAGTTTTCGAGATATGCGGGTAGGAAACTCATTAGCCCGGACGGTATATAGTAGATAGTTAAAATCTACTTTTGTATTAAGATTCTCAAAAATGGATAAGAATTTGATTAGTTGTAGAAAGTAGAATAAGGATACGGAATTTTATTTCTTTCTTAGAACTCCATAAAGACAAAAAAAGAGACGTAAATTTGAAAATTTGTTTAGATTAAGGAGAGAGGTAGTTTTGGTTAAATATTGCGACATGATTAAAAGTTGGTTTTGATTGGATAGAAAATGCATTGTGGGAGGAACGATTTGGAAGTCGGAGAATAAATGAGGAGAGTGGAGCAGTGTGTTTTGTTCTATCGAAAGGAGAAGTCCAGTTTTGAGTGCAGTGTACTAAAAAAGGAAAAGGCCGGTTTGTGTTTGAAAAGTTACAGGCATCGTTACAAAAGAACTAAAGCTCTTAAAGAGAATATTGTCATAGTTCTTCCTGGTTTAAAACGAGTCATTAGCGCAAATACTCCTGACAGTATTATAGACAAGGATATTCTATCTATCTATTATACAGGGTGGCGCACCGAAAACGAAACTTTGGGGGAAACGAGGGGGAAACAAAATTGGCATAAAATGATCCATCATTTAAAAGGTCCTTCAACTCCCTTTACAATGATGTAAAATTCATGTACTTCAATTCAGCAGTTTTGGAGATTTATTGATTTAAAGTTTAAATACATCATCGTAAGAGGAGATCAATACATAGCAGCAAAGTTGTTAAAAAATAAAGAATAAACTGACCTGTCAGCCGAGTAAATGTTGAAAATGACCACCATTACTTTCCATGCAATAATAAAGATTTTACTGAAAACGTTGCCGAACATTTTGCAATATTTGAGGAGTAATTTGATGGCACTCATTCACAATTCTTTGTCGTAAATATTCTAAGGATGTTGGCTGAGTAGCATAGATTTTGCTTTTTAAGTAACCACACAAAAAGAAATCCAAAGGTGATAAATCTGGCGATCTTGGGGGCCATTCAACGGCACCTCTTCTACCAATCCATTGACCTGGAAAGGTCTGATCTAAATAATGCCGAACTCTTAATGCGTAATGTGGTGGGGCACCATCCTGTTGGAACATCAACATATTCTTAACGTATCGACCATCATTCTGATTTTCAATTATATCTGTTAGCGCAGGATCTATGGCATTTTGCAGTAATTCCAAATACATTTCACCAGTCAAATTTCCAGGTAAGAAAAAAGGACCAACCAAATGATCACCAAAAATGCCAGCCCAAACATTTAATTTTTGTGGCTGCTGTGTGTGTACCTCATGGTAAATTCTGGGATTAGAGTCCGACCAATATCGACAATTATGACGATTTGCTTCGCCATTTAAAAAAAGGAACATTCGTCGGAAAAGCAAATGTTAAATAAAAATTGTTCATCGTTTGTAATTCGTTCACTCATAACTTCACAAAATTCTAATCGCTTATCAAAATCGTCTTCATTAAGTTCTTGTACAAGGTGAATTTTATACGGATGAAAATTATGGGCCTTTAGAATCCGTTGGATAGTACGTCGACTAACACCACACGAAGTTTGCAATTTGCGGGTACTTAATGTAGGATCTACAATAACTTGCCCTAAAACCCCCACTTCTGTTGCTTAGTTCCTTATAGGATTTTCAATATTACGTTTTTTATTGGCGACTGATCCAGTTTCCCGAAATTTAGCTACAAGTTCTAGAACATATTTTCGGTGCACATTATTGTTCTCATGTCGCTCATTAAAAATTTGTGCGGTTCTATTAGCGCACTGATTATTTCCGAAAAATATTTCAATAATTTCAACCCTTTCTGCCGTGGAGTATACCATGGTTAATTTATGTATAAAGTAATAAATGATATTTTAACAACAAAGATTGGTCAAATCAATCGCAAACTAATGTACTATTTCCTATTTAAAATAAGTACGTGGCATTCTCTACTTATCTTTCTTCAAAAAACCACTTTTTTTGTCACAAAGGACACTTCAATTGCTATTTTTATTATTAATAAACCATGGGCGTAGTAAATAAAATCATTTACTTATCAAGAAAATGCTTTTACTCAAATTTCTTCTGAAAGAAGTACAAACTAATTTGATGTACCTATTAAAGTCTACTTTAAACTTTAAATCAATAAATCTCCAAAACTACTGACTTGAATACATGAATTTTACATCATTATAAAGGGGGTTGAAAGACCTTTCAAATATTGGATCAGTCGACCCCCCTTTTCATTAAGAATTTTAGGGATGATGCCACCCCCGCTTAAGGGGCTGCAAATGTTAAAGTGATTTTATGCCAATTTTGTGTTCCCCTCGAAAACAAAATCGACGGCTCCGAGCGTTTTTTCAAAAAAGGAATCATCTGCCAGTAAATGCCTCTGTTTCGTTTTCGGTGCGCCACACTGTATAACTCCAATGTGCCCCGACAGATTCGAGCTATTACGTCAGATATTTCTGGCACTAAATTTTTAAATGTTCCTGAGTCTCCTGGACGCAATGAGAATATAAAAAGAAAGAGATGCCACATCTCTCCAGCCAAGAAACACAGAAAAACGAACTACATTTGCGCAGAGTGTAAAATGCCTGTTTTTACAATGTTGTGTTCAAGTATAGACAAAATGCAAAGAATAACTTAAATTTGTGTTTAAACCATTTACGGTACTTAATTTTGTAATATCAGTTTATAAACAAAAAAATTATGAAAAAAAATTTGTTTTTCTTTCTTTATATAAAAAAAATGGGTCGTATAAGACCCACTTATAATACTTATGTAGTTAATTTTAAATTATAGTAGTTGAGGGTTAATAAAAATTCAAAAAAGGATATTAGAAATATATGGATAAATATGAATAGTACATATTGTTCTGAAGCTATTTTCTTGTGGCATTTTAAATTAATTTATATTTAAATGGGAATAAGCCACATTAAAGGTTAAAATACATTTATTGACGTTTCAATTTCCACTTCGGAAATCGTTCTCAAAATACAAACATTAGTAAATTTATAAATTTATACAATTTACTAATGTTTGTATTTTGAGAACGATTTCCGAAGTGGAAATTGAAACGTCAATAAACGTATTTTAACCTTTAATGTGGCTTATTCCCATTTAAATATAAATTAATGAATAGTACATAACAGTGGTGAGCCCAACGGACCCTAGTTGACCGGTTACGTAAGTAAAATATGTTGCCCGGATAAGTGTTAACAAATCGAATGGTAAGATTTATCTCGGGGCTGCTCTCTGAACGCCCATATAAGCATTTTAGCCCTTTATCTGTAGAGTGTGTGCATGTACCAAACGTTGCGAAGTCAGCCCCGAGTATATTAAAACTTAAAAGAAATGTAAAACTTATTGTGTTGTGTAAGGTAAATATATTTGAATGGAATAAAGTTTTAACAGAAAAGTTTGAATATATATGAAATATGGAATACATTTTATTATATATATATATATATATATATATATATATATATATATATATATATATATATATATATATATATATATATATGTAAATACTTTTTTCTTTTTGGGTGTGGTAGTCAATAAAAACAGAGCTTTGCTAAGGCGTACTATTTATTCTGAATCCAAGCTTTCGGTGGTTTTTTGCCACCTTTATCAAGGTCTACAAAGAAAATTACTATGTTGTAACAGTTTGAATGGTGCCAAAAAAAGGCTATAAAAGGTATAAAAAAATGAGAATAATAATAATAATATATCACTCATAAGAGTGATTGTAGATTAAACAAACCTACTTGTGCTTTGGCAGAGCATACTATCGATCTAGACCATAAGATAGATTTCAACAATGTAAAAATATTAGCCAGAGAGAAAAATAAATTTAAGAGAACTTTCTTAGAGATGGTACATATCAGCAAGAGTAATAATAACAATCTTAATAAGAGATCTGAGATCCAGAATCTTAGCAAAATTTACAATTTTATATTGACTTTTAACTGAGCTATTTTGCATCTCAGAGTTTTCTTTGTTCTTTTCTTTTGTTAAAAAATTCAGTATTAATTGAATACTTGTGATCAAACTTCAGTTACTAATTTAGTTTTGTTTTGTTTGAGATATTATTTTTTCTAAACCTATTTACTAAATACTATTTTCTTTCGATTGCTTATGTCATAAATAACATTTTTAACTTCCCGCTTATTTTTAAGTTGGTAATACAGTTGGTAGTACTCAAAATTCATAAACAGTATTTTGTGAGACGTTAATTTCAAAGTTGTTTTTTGTATTTTCTCCTAACTATTTAAACAATAATTGTCCACCCACGTTCTCTTTCTGCTCGTGAAATGTGACTGAAATCAAGCCTGCAGCGACGACTGTTTTAACATGTCGTCCTTCATTTTGTTTTTAACTTTTAACGTATTTAATAATTTTAAAGTGTTTTTTTAACAGTAATTTTTAAAGTGTAATTGCAACTTCAGTATATCATGTTATTTAACGTTGTTGTTTCTGCCACGAATCTTACATTCGGGTAAGTTTTTTATACCTTTTATAGCCTTTTTTTGGCACCATTCAAACTGTTACAACATAGTAATTTTCTTTGTAGACCTTGATAAAGGTGGCAAAAAACCACCGAAAGCTTGGATTCAGAATAAATAGTACGCCTTAGCAAAGCTCTGTTTTTATTGACTACCATACCCAAAAAGAAAAAAGTATTTACATATATTTTTTCCAAACTAGTCAAAAATTTTGGACTACTTTTTCTTACTATATATATATATATATATATATATATATATATATATATATATATATATATATATATATACATATATATATATATATATATATAACTGTTTTGGATGGGTTGGAGTCAATAATAGGGCTATTGGTTAACTATTTTTTTATTCTCGAGCTTTCAATTTTGTTTACAATTATTATCAAGAGCTAAAAAAGACAAAATACTTACAAGGTTGAACTGAAAAGAAAAAACAATTTTTGTTAACTTACCAAATAAAAATTAGTTTGGTAAGTAAAAATCACCGCTTACTGTTATCAAAATTTTATGTAGTGAAAGTAATAAATTTAAAAGGACTTGTTTGGAAATGGTTTGTATTAGCAAAAATGATAAGAGTTTAAACAAAAGATCTGAAATTCAAAATTTAAGCAAAATTTATAATTATATTCTTTCTTTATGATTTATATATAAAACTTGTAAAATGTCATATTTAATTCTCCATATATCTGTCACATTCTTTAAGACATCTGTCAACGGTGAATAAATCTTCTTCTTTTTGTTACTAAACAAAAAAGAATGTTTAAACGAAGTTTTACTTTTGGCAATATAATTGTCAAAAATAAAAATTTTATGTTGGCATTTATGACATTGAGGCTATTTGTAATTGGTTGCTATTTGAACTTATTTATAAATTCAATTATTCTTATATTAGAAAAAATGTTTTCAAAATTATAAAAATTTTTCAGAGAAACATTTATTAGATAAAAACATTTTTGTATTAAATATTTTGAAGATGTAAGCGGTGATTTTTACTTACCAAACTAATTTTTATTTGGTAAGTTAACAAAAATTGTTTTTTCTTTTTAGTTCAACCTTGTAAGTATTTTGTCTTTTTTAGCTCTTGATAATAATTGTAAACACAATTGAAAGCTCGAGAATAAAACAATAGTTAACCAATAGCCCTATTATTGACTCCAACCCATCCAAAACAGTTATATATTTGTTCCAAACGAGTCACAAGTACTTCTTTTTTCTTATATATATATATATATATATATATATATATATATATATATATATATATATATATATATATATATATATATATAAATATATATATATATATATATATATATATATATATTTAACGTGATTATTTCGACCAAAAAACAATTTATAAATATGTTGGAAATATCGGGTATGTGGTGTATATTAAATAAAAAATCTTTTTTTTTTCTAAAGCTCAATATTTCGCCATTTATTTGATGGCTTCATCGGGAGTAACTGTAAAAAACAAACATTTCAAAACACTGACGTACACTTAGATTTACAATACTTACAGAAATTAAAAAATTATACACATAAATAAAATTGAATACTAAAATAACATTATTGTTGATGAAACTGTACATTTAATAAAATGCATGTAAAAATTTTTTTATGCCTCTCAGGCCTATTGTAAGTTCTTTAAAGTCCACTACGTACAACAGTTCTAAATGTCTTTCTGATATATTAAATGATGCCTTTGAATATCGCAATAATTATAATTCTAAGGACACATTTACCTTTGTCGATGCTGTTAGGGGAATGCGGTTACCAAAAGATTATGTTTTGATTTCTTTGAATGTAGTTTCTTTATTTACAAACATTCCATTAAATATGGTCACGGACATTATAGAAACAAATTGGAACCTTATAAAAGACTACACGACATTATCTAAAGGTAATCTTTTACTAATTCTCAGGTTCATTTTTAATAACACTTATTTCAGTTTCAATGAAAAATTTTACTCCCAAATTTTTGGAACACCTATAAGTTCCCCGATTAGTCCCATCCTTGCTACTATTGTAACTGATCATCTCTTAGACAATGTGATCACACAATTACCTTTCGAATTACCATTTATATATAAATATGTCGATGACATCATATGTGCAGTTCCATCTTATCACATCAATACCACATTAAACATTTCTAATTCATTTAATGAACATCTTCAGTTCACAATTGAAACCGAAACAGATCTTAGTATACCATTTAGCACTTAGTACACCACTCGTCAAAAATATAATACAGTATTGGGTATGAAAAACAGGGTAATGTCCATTGTTGATGATAATTTGTTACAAAAAAATCTGGACATATTATACAAAATTTTTCGAAACAACGGCTATCCTAAACATATTTTAAAAAAACTCATTTACAGCAGTAATTTCTATGATGATCCTGTCCTTGATTCTAACAATGAGTCAATCAAATAAAAAAAACTCCCCTTTATTAACGGTCTAACCCAGTCTGTCGTATCCATATTTAAAGATGTTTCCAATATTAATATAGCTAAATACAATACCATAAATAGCAAACAACTTTTTTCTAAAATTAAAGACCCAGTACCAACCTTATATAGGAGTAATGTGGTATATGAAATACCGTGTCTAGTATGTGAAAAAATCTACATTGGCCATACATCGCAGTGGCTAAAACAACGTATCACACAGCATAAAAGTGATTGCCGCTTAGGAAAAAATTCTTGCGCAGTTGTCGAGCACTACAAAAACACCGGTCATCTGTTAGACTACAACAATACTCGTATTTTGGCACAGACTGAAAATTACAAAAGTAGGTTATTTTTGGAGATGTGCCACATTAACAAAAATAAACAAACTTTAAATTATAAAACAGACACGGGGCAATTAAGCAACATATATTGCAATATATTAAACAAAATTTAAAACTACACTCACCTTAATGATTAATCATACTAACTAGCCTTAATGATTAATTAAAGAAATACTATTCCTCTAATGTTTTCTTACATTGTTATTTTTTGCATTTTGAAATAATTTTTACTTGTTTCATCTTATTTATTGTTAACGAACGTGCTCAAAGATATTTTAAATTTTTACATGCATTTTATTAAATGTACAGTTTCATCAACAATAATGTTATTTTAGTATTCAATTTTATTTATGTGTATAATCTTTTAATTTCTGTAAGTATTGTAAATCTAAGTGTACGTCAGTGTTTTGAAATGTTTGTTTTTTACAGTTACTCCCAATGAAGCCATCAAATAAATGGCGAAATATTGAGCTTTAGAAAAAAAAAGATTTTTTATTTAATATAGACCACATACCCGATATTTCCAATATATTTATATATATATATATATATATATATATATATATATATATATATATATATATATATATATATATATATATAAATATAAATATATTGGAAATATCGGGTATGTGGTCTATATTAAATAAAAAATCTTTTTTTTTCTAAAGCTCAATATTTCGCCATTTATTTGATGGCTTCATTGGGAGTAACTGTAAAAAACAAACATTTCAAAACACTGACGTACACTTAGATTTACAATCCTTTTAAAAGCCCGGTGGCAAAATCACTAATTGTGAATAAAAATAAATAAAAGTACCAAAATTTTAAAACAAAGTTTTTATTTTAATTATTTCAACAAATTAAGATAAAAAAATCTTAAATATCTAATTTGTATGATATTTATAAAAACATTGTTTTGGATGTAGTGCTACATTACATTTATTGCAGCAAAAATTACATTTTTTGTGACAAGCAGCACAACGAATTTGAGTGTCCTTATAGACAATAAGGTGGTCCATCCGATCGTATCTTGAGTGACGATGCAAATTGGCTGAAGGTTTGCTGGGTCCTCCTTTTGTTGTCTTTTTAAAAGATTCAAGAATGCCTACTGTAATTGTGCGACGATGCTGTAAATGGTCCATTTTACCACCACTAATTCTATGGAGTTGCCAGGCATTTTGTTCTACTAGATCCACTATGTGGCTTATTATGGGAAAATACCATTTCTTGCCACGGATGGCTACTCTGTAGTAGCTAATATTTTCTTCTGCCCGATCGACGCCACCCATGTTTTCATTATACTGTTTTATAATATTAGGTTGATCAAGAAGCACCTTCTTTTTTTCTTTTTGAGAATACTGTTGTACTTGCTTGGTTGGATATATTTGGTTGTGATTGGATATTATGGAAACAACATTATTGTCATTCCATTTGCAAACTACAATTTCACTTTCCTCTGAAGTGCAGTAGTCAAACGAACCCCTTTCCTTCTTTTTCAGTGTGTCTGAACCCTCAATGTCACAATCTTTCCCTAGACGATTTTCTCTTATTGTACCTGTTCCTTTACATCTCCTTGATGTATGTTCTTCCAAAAGGAGCAGTGTGGTAAAATAGTTGTCAAAATATATATCATAGGGTATTTTGGAAGCCTTTACTTCTAGGGCATCAACAAATTGTAAGACAACGCTAGGTCCCAAACCAAGAAGTTTATATTTATCTTGAATAGTGGATGAAGATCCCTGATATGGATCCATAACCTAGCCTAGTAGTCCCCATCCAAAACTTATATCCCCATCTGATACGTTTACCACGGATAAACTGCTTGGATTCATGTTTTCCATAATACGGAACCATTGACTCATCCAAGCTGTGGTGTTCTTCTTGTGGTGCAAATCGAGAAATTTTTGATTCATTACATCAATCAGTGGTCGAACCTTTGAAAATTTGTCATGTGTCTAATTTTGCATTGTCACAGCAATGAATATTCTGTACGATAAATCTGAAACGGTTTCAAGACATTGCATTAGCCACAAGGTCGTGAGTAGAATCAAGGGATTTTTCCCAGTACATATCTCGCCTAGGAACACTCATATATCCACTATAAATAAAATCCCAATAAAACATTTAATTTCATTAGTTGTAATATCGCCTTCACGGTTATGTAAATTGGCGTACATATTTGAAAATTCAACAAGCATCTGTATAATTGTATCATCAAAAAATAGGAAAAAAGTATCTACCGGGGAAACGATGTTTTTTGGACCTTCTATTATACTCCATCTTGAAATCTTGCTATGTATATCTCTCTTGGTCCATCGATAGTTTTTGGGGCGTTTGATCTTCTGTTCTTTCACATTTACTGTAGGAGCTACTTGTTTTTTAGACTTTGACGTATTCTTTTTAGAGTGCGACAAAGGGATGTTGTCTTCATCTTCATTTATATCGGATTTGGTATGGGTTTTTGGATCATTTATGACTATCTCTGCCTCTACTCGTAGTTGATTTCCTGGCAAATTACTTATTTCCACAGCATCTTCATCACCGCTGTCCTCGTCAGTCTCTTCCCCATCTTTGGGTGGAAAAATAATTATTTCATCAGGAAGTTCATTGTCTGACAGATTTTCTATCCCATCCATCAACTCACTTAGAGTCAAAGGTTTTGTCCAATACCTAAAAAAATATTCGTACTCAGTATAACGAAAAACGCCACCGTTCTTTATAAAGAACACCTTACTTTGATGACCAATATACAAAAATAATAATAGCTTTTCTATTATATAACTCCTTACATATAATATTAAAGGCATTTTAAATACATACATAAAATATCTTTGAAATTAAGAGATCTAAACAATATATTTTACTCACCTTCTATCAGTCATGTTTGGAAACTATAAACAGTCTTTCAGGTAACCTCAAAAATTCTGCAGTAAACACCAGATTCATAAAACAATTGTTAATTTTTTTTAATAAAATGGGCTTCTTTTTAAACGACACAGCACGCCATCTCTTAATAACTAGCAAAATAATTAAGTTACAGGCATCTTTGTAGCGAGGTCTTTTAAAAGGACGGTGGTCTTAAATGGATTAATATTTTATTTGTACTTCATTTTTCTAGGAAGTGCGTTGCCCCGTAGCCCTTCCTCACCAGCCGCTACTGGAAGTAATGTTAAATACTTTGCAGTATTTTAACACAAAAAGTAATTTTTTATTGCTATCGAAGTTCATACGGTACTCAACATATTACTAACGCTTAACAGGATTCTACTACCCTTATATAAACCCTTAACCATTTATTAATCGTGTGAAACACAAGCCTTTGTAGAAGCCGCATCGCAACTGTCTACACCAAAAGATATTCCGATTATATATGAAAAGGAATGCCAAGATGCATGGCTAAAAGGCAAAACCAAGAAACTCGGGTAGAAATTCATACCGGTAACAATTTGGGTAGCATTGTAGTCCCTAAACAATGTTTTGCATGTTTTCATATACTAAAACCATTTATAGTCAACGTTTTTTACGGTACCAAAATTTATTTGTCTGTTTTCTTTATTTGTAAAATAAAGAATATGTATATTGTTCTGAAGCTATTTTCTTGTGGCATTTTAAATTAATTTATATTTAAATGGGAATAAGCCACAATTAAAGGTTAAAATACGTTTATTGACGTTTCAATTTCCACTTCGAAAATCGTTCTCAAAATACAAACATTAGTAAATTAAACAAATTTTGTTTTTTGTTACTTAGTGAAAAATTCTTCTAATAATTTAATTTTATCTGACTTATCTATATTGACAATTCAGACATACCTTATACATTTTAAAGTAGATGACTTTAAAATGATATTGCCAATATTGTTGAGTTGCGTTCCTGGGACGACTTTACTTATAAGATAGTTCATTGGATTACATGAAATCAACTTTAACTTGAGAATATCCGTCAGAAAAGATCATAACATGTAATTCGTCTTTAAAAAGACAAATACATGCCATGATGACAGTAAAATTCTCCTGTTAGTGATTCCATAGTAAATTATGAGGGAAAAACCAGGAAAAAAACCTCATAATACTATCCCGACATGGTAAGTATTTGATAGTGCATTTAGTTTACCTTCAATAAACACCAAATTCCGATTTTATAAATGTTTGTTATTTAAAAAAACATAAATGATGTATCCTCTATATGTTACTGACTTACCAATACTGGTATTTTCCTTTTAATAACTTCCTCTTTCAATATGGGTAACCAGATCCTACTACATTCTGCCGAGGAATTCGCGACACATGGTCTCATTTAGCATAACTAGAGCCGCTTCTTTGATTTTTCTCTTTTTACCATCCGTTTCTTTTAGGACTATATTTGAATCATTACAAGGAAACAATAGAAAATCATTCCAAATGGAATGATTCAAATATAGTCCTAAAAGAAACGGATGGTAAAAAGAGAAAAATCAAAGAAACGGCTCTAATTATGCTAAATGAGACCAATTTTGTCGCGAATTCCTCGGCAGAATGTAGTAGGATCTGGTTACCCATATTGAAAGAGGAAGTTAATAAAAGGAAAATACCAGTATTGGTAAGTCAGTAACATATAGAGAATACATCATTTATGTTTTTTAAATAACAAACATATAAAATCGGAATTTGGTGTTTATTGAAGGTAAACTAAATGCACGATCAAATACTTACCATGTCGGGATAGTATTATGAGGTTTTTTTCCTGGTTTTTCCCTCATAATTTACTATGGAATCACTAACAGGAGAATTTTACTGTCATCATGGCATGTATTTGTCTTTTTAAAGACGAATTACATGTTATGATCTTTTCTGATGGATATTCTCAAGTTAAAGTTGATTTCATGTAATCGAATGAACTATCTTATAAGTAAAGTCGTCCCAAGAACGCAACTCAACAATATTGGCAATATCATTTTAAAGTCGTCTACTTTAAAATGTATAAGGTATGTCTGAATTGTCAATATAGATGATTTAGATAAAATTAAATTATTAGAAGAATTTTTCACTAAGTAACAAAAAACAAAATTTGTTTAATTTACTAATGTTTGTATTTTGAGAACGATTTCCGAAGTGAAAATTGAAACGTCAATAAACGTATTTTAACCTTTAATTGTGGCTTATTCTCATTTAAATATAAATTAAAGAATATATATATTTGCTTGGGACGGCAACACGTAAACAAATATTTTTTTGTCGTCTGCAATAAACTCAAATTTCTGAGAGTTGTAACCAGAAATAAATTATTGAAAATATCCAGTGAACAATATAAGACATTAAGTGAAGGACAGTGCTAATAAAAAAACTTTAAAATCGGTGAAGTAACATCGGAAAACACCAAGGCCCAATAAAAAGTAAGATCGCTATAATTGATAAGCTTAATTAACATCATAGCATAGAAACTAAAGCTATGACCTTTGAAATTGCGACGTTGCCGAAGTGAGTAGACTTTCGAAGTAGACACAGAATAATAACAACGGTTAATAAATATAAAATAAATACGGAAAACGCTGTCTTCTCTGATTTGTTAAGGTGGAAGACAGTGTTTGGCGCCGGAAAATAAAAAAATATCTGAAAAATTTAGACGGTTATGATACACTTTCAGAAGGAGGGTTAGAAAGGAAGGACAGACATAGACGAGCAAGAAGATAAAATTTGCAGAAAGAGCAAGAAGTTTTCGAGAACACCAACAAAAACTTCCGGGAAAAAGAATGAGGAAACAAAAATTGATCAATTAATAGTAATGATGGCATTAAGGAAATAAAAAGAAATCAAAAAGAAAGCAAGGAAACAATAGAAAATCTCATTATGGAAAACGGACAGCTGAGAAAACAAAATGCAGAACTAAAACAAGAAAATATAGAGATCAAGGAGAATCTCAGAGAAATAACAAAAAAACATGGAAGTTATGGAAAAACACCGATGAATAAATAACATAGTTATGAACGGCCCATCGAGCAAAAAGACAAAAGAGGGAATCTAATCGTTATGAAAAGGAGACCAAAAAAGTGGCCTCTGATAGCGGACATACCCGGAAATGCGAATGCGCCAAATTTAAATTTCATGACACTTCACAATAATCATACAAAGGTGTAGGGGTTCTAATTTATCTATTTATTTGTTATATTACATAATAGTAGTATTCATCATCATCATAAGTGGCTCGACAATCCGTTGTGGATCTTGGCCTGCTCACAAAGAAGTCGCCACTCCTGTCGATTCCTGGCAACTTCCCTCCATCTTCTAACCCCTAGAATCTGTAGGTCTTCTTCCACATCATCAATCCATCTCATTCGTGGTCGTCTTCTGCTTTTTGTGCCCTCTGGTTGTGAAAATGTTAATCTAGTAATAGTAATCTAGTAATAATAGTAGTATTACATAATATTAATACATAATACACTTTTTTTAACACTAGAACATAATAAAGTTTTAATTAAATAGTAACAATAATAGTCTAAAATGTGAAACAATTGTTAAAAAACTTCAATAGAAAATACAAATAATCTTTCATGTGACAGTTGGGATAAACAATAACATCAGCAATAACATAACCCAACTAAATTTGATTTCTTGAACAAGGAAAGAGTCTCTCTTTCCTTGTTTAATGTGGCCTCTCAAGATGGCACTTCCTGTCTAACAATATTTTTGCCCCCACTACCTTTACATTCCCTCTTTTGTCTTTTTGCTCGATGGAACGGCCTAAGGGTAGACACATTAAAAGGAAAAATCAACAATTTCATCAAACAACATTTAGAGGTAGAGGTTTAAATAAGGAATGCTCACAAGTTAGGCGAAAAAACATGCCTAATTGAATTAGAAAACCAAGAAGAAAAATCAAAAATAACGGAAAAAAAGCACAAGGTAAAAGAAATTAAAAAAAAACATGTACATATTAAACAGAATTTAATTATTTCAATAACTTGCCGTGGTCCTCTAATTCGCCAGCATAACAATAGAGACATAGTTCAACCTAGAGCATTCTAATTCGTTTTTCTAAAATAAAAAAAATTTTACTTTATTAAACAGATGTTATATTGTGAAGGTATTAACTTAATTATATTACACAATAATCATTTTATATAATCATACAAATCAGTATTTATTTGACCGTCGCGTCGATATGTAAATATGGTATCGATAGCAAATTAATAAGGCCATAATTACGGTAATTAAGGTAAATTAAAAACCTATCAATGGCAATCGTTTCTATTATGCAGGCAAATATGATGATGCCCAGTCAGGTGTAGGAGTGCTGATAACAACATCCATGAAACAACACACGAAAAGTTTCCTACCAGTCAGCGACAGATTAATGATTATCAAATTAAATGGACAACCGTTCGACATCAATATAATACAAATATACGCACCGACAGCAGATAGCCCAGACGAAGATCTTGAGATTTTCTATAGTAGTAAAGGTATAAAAGTTTTCTATTACAAAATAAATAGTCAAACTGTTATATTTTTAAATAGTCCAGGCACTCTTGGACATAGTGTGAGATGAGTGTACTGAAATACAAAAAAAGACAATATGTTTGATCAACCGACAACCTTAAGTGAGGTAATACTTGTTGAACAAAATCAAGTGCTCTTTATTAAGAATCAAGCAAGAATCAAAATGAGCAAATGTTATACAACGCCTGATTAGAGGAAAAATAAGAAAGAGAAAATCTAAGTATGAAAATACAACAAATGAAAATTCAAATAGGTACATTACAAAAGAAAATAGATAAAAATATAACAGCAAAATAAAGATATAGAATATCGCAATGACGTCGAAGAGCTAAGTAAAGAAACCGAATAAATTCGAGATAAAAATGCAAAAAAAAATGTGCCATCGACTCCTCAAAGGAAGCACAGCCTCACACCCACCAATAGGTAACGAAACTTAAAGAAGCAATAAAATGGCACCTAAACTACCACTAATTATTATAAACAGATTTAAAAAATACTGCATCCTGGTAAGACAACTATCAGGTAAGCAAATATCTTATTAAACTAGGTTGCTTTCAGGTGGAAATATAAAAATTATTGGTAAGATAGTTTCGAAACAAATTCAGATTTCTGCTTTAATCTGAACCTTCTATAAATGCAAGGTATAAGAGACGTTGATAAAGATGTTAATAGAGACATGGGGAATCTAAAATTTGCATTCCACGACATGTCTATCAACTAAGCAGAAATCCATAACGAATTTGTTTATTGTACTCACACAGAGTAGATCCGAATAAAATGAAAAAGACAGCAAAGATTTGATTTCACGTTCAAAGCGTCTATGTATCTGTTGATACGTATTTCGACTTAATAAGTCTTATCAGAACAGTTATTCGTAGCCCTTCTTAACGTGAAAAAGAATCTTCTCTGTCTTTTAGGAAGCAACAATAAAATGGCTTCGTTATGGACGCAATAGCGACATCTGATAGAAAAATCGGTAAGATAGTTTCGAAACAAATTCAGATTTCTGCTTTAATCTGAACCTTCTATAAATGCAAGGTATAACAGACGTTGATAAAGATGTTAATAGAGACATGGGGAATCTAAAATTTGCATTCCACGCATGTCTATCAACTAAGCAGAAATCCATAACGAATTTGTTTCTTGTACTCACACAGAGTAGATCCGAATAAAATGAAAAAGACAGCAAAGATTTGATTTCACGTTCAAAGCGTCTATGTATCTGTTGATACGTATTTCGACTTAATAAGTCTCATCAGAACAGTTATTCATAGCCCATAGATTCCCCATGTCTCTATTAACATCTTTATCAACGTCTGTTATACCTTGCATTTATAGAATGTTCAGATTAAAGCAGAAATCTGAATTTGTTTCGAAACTATCTTACCGATTTTTCTATCAGATGTCGCTATTGCGTCCATAACGAAGCCATTTTATTGTTGCTTCCTAAAAGACAGAGAAGATTATTTTTCACGTTAAGAACGGCTATGAATAACTGTTCTGATGAGACTTATTAAGTCGAAATACGTATCAACAGATACATAGACGCTTTGAACGTGAAATCAAATCTTTGCTGTCTTCTTCATAAAAATTATTGTTAACGACGAAAATAGCTACAGGAATCTAACAAAGAGGGTAAAACTGCATCAAACTTGCAAAGTTAGGGACATAAGGCAACATCTAAGAAAGAAGAGATTTAAAATAGAAAACGTTACCCAAATACTAAAAGAAAAGGTCAAATCGCAACTGATACTTGTGCACTTACTTTTAATAAAGAGGAACATACAAAAAAAATGTATAAAATTACCGAAATTTTACACATGAAAGTGACCATAGAAGCTTTCAGAAAACTGAATTTGACTCCACAATATAAACGATGTTAATAGTACGAACATAAATAAAATTATTACAGAAAAGAACCTAGAGGCGTAAAATGCATCGGAAAATATTTAACAAAGGATTGTGTAAAACCATAGAATAAAAAACCTAAATATGTACACTGTGGTGGAGCCCACCCAGCTAATTATAGAGATTGCGCGAGTGCTATAGCTCTTTAAAAATTACAGAACAAACAGAAACCTACAACCACACTACAAAATAAGGCAGCAAACATGGAGAATTCGATACAAAACCATCCTAAAGGGGTTAACCAAATCCAAATATAGGCCCAAATAAAAAAAATATGTGCCAAAACAAGTAGAAGAAAATGACCCCCAGTTTAATACCAAACATACACATACTAATAAAATGCATGAATAAGCAAGAAGAATTCAATTAAAAAATTCTAGAAATATTAAATAGCGCATAAACTAGTAGAAGATAAAATGGCGGTAGAGTTAAGAATATCGCATTGGAACGTAAATAGCCTCTTGCAACATCGCCAGGAGATACTGTTTACCTTAAACAACCAAAAGATCGATATATGTTTAATATCATAGACACATTTCACAAAACAAACATCACTAAACTGAGAGGATATTAAATATATCGAGCTCTTTACCATAGAGACACAGCTAGTGTAGGAGCGGCAGTAATAGAAAAAAAATAAACTTATTCAGTTCGAAAGAGTAAATATAGAGACTGAAGCCATCTAGGCAGCTAGTAGAAATGTTTAAACACAAAAAGTGGTTATGTAATACCACTTGTAATGGTAGTAGCTACATACGTTCCACCAGCACGTAATCTAAAAAAAGGAAATTATATTCATTTTCTCAACACGCTTGCAGAAATATAAATCATTGGTGCATACTTTATTGCTTATAACAATGAATGGGGTTCACTGTTAACCAATAGAGAGAATAACATGCAGCAATAAAAAAAATAAATGGAAAATGGCACTTAAATAAAAAACCCACATATTGGCTTACTGATAAAAATAAAACACCCGTCTTAGTTAACTTTTTGATTTTAAGTAAAGTTACAACAAATTTTATAAAAATAGAAGAATCGAAGAGTCCCAGTTCTGATCACTCTTTAATACTACTAACGCCCATTAAACATATTATACTTAGAGAAAATAGCCCTACCCTAACCAATACTAAGATAGCTTTAGACAGAAGTTAAGTGACAGAATTAAACTAATGAACAACTTGATAAAGCAGCAAAGAAACTTACCATATATATACAACAAGCAGCATGAAACAATACCAAACAAACTATAAGAAAAACTAAAGGTCAAAATTATCCCAAATAAATTCGAGAACTGGTACAAAGAAAAATAAAAGTTAGGAAACCATAGCAAAAAAATTAGGCTGTAGAAAATAACGATGTATTAAATAACCTAACAGTTAAAATGGAAAATATATTTAATCAAAAATGACTCAATAAACTAATACCTAAAGGATCCAACCGATGATCAAACCACTGACTAATCTTTGGGGAAGTTTACAAGAAAAAAAAAACCAATGCAATTGTCAATCTGTTTGTTTTATACTTGGGGAATGTATTCCAAAATCACGAAGTAGAAAATAATGATCAAGTAGAAAACGATGATGATGAGAGTACTGAATACGATGTGAACAGTACTAATCAAGGAACAATAAAGTCTACTATCCTTCAAGAAGTAAGCAAATGAATCAAAAACAATCAATTGCAAAAAGGCTCCTGGATTTAACTTACTAACAGGAGAAATACTACAATAATTATCAAGGAAGGCCATTATTAAATTACCAAACCTTATAAATGCAGTATTCAGATTAAAATATGAACGTACTAATAACATGAAAGACATCTGAACTAACTGTAATTCCCAAACCAGGTAAACCAGTAAATAAAGTAGAATTGTACAGACCATCATCGTTACTACCAATTATTTCCATATTATTCGAGACGATATTGCTTGTAAGAATACAACCTATACTTAACTGTAAAGAAACTATTCCTTCCAACCAATTTCGACTCCGCTGTAAACACTTAAAAATGGACCAAATACATCGCATAACAAAAATTATAGAGAGGTTTCTACAAGAGAATAAAATAAGATCAGCTACTTTTCTAGACGCAGCAAAAGCATGTGATGAAGTTTGGCACAAAGGCTTAATACTAAAGCTAAAAAGATATCTTTTCATCCAACATCTTCATTTAATATAGTCATATTTGGAAGACAAAACTTTTAGAGTTAAACAGGAAGGCGATTATTTAGAAATACGAACAATCAGAGCAGGAAGGAATCCCACAGGGCAGTGTTCTAAGACCCATACTATAACTATTTTATACCTGCAACATTGCTGTTATAGACAGTATTAAACTGGTCACATTTGCAGACGACACTGCAATACTATCAGTCGGTGAAACTTTCGGGGAAACAACTAGACACCTCCAAAATGCAGTAAACAAAATAAACACTTGGAATAATTACTTACAAAAAATTAGTAATCACCCAGTTACACTAAATAATTAAATCACCTCATACAAGAAAACAGTTAAATACCTAAAGCTACATTTAAAAGCTAACTAAAGTGGTAGGAACACATCAGAAATAAAACTGAAATACAAGAGATTATATTGGTTTAGTAGATAGAATCTCACAACTTGAATCAAAAACAAGCTATTAGTTTACAAACAATTGCTCAAATTAGTGTGGTCCTATGGTCTACAGTTATGGAGCTGTACTAGTGGGAGTAACTATATTTGCCTTCAAGGAGTCCATAACCGAATATTTAAAAATATAGTCAACGCTCTGTGGTATATCCGCAACAAAGACCTACATCGGGAACTTCGTATAGCCGTAATTAAAGAAGAACTGAAAAAGATTGCCAAGGGTTACGAATACCGACTTCACACCCATATAAACAGGGAAGTGTTAGAACTGTTAGAACATTAAGACCTAGTCTGCAGACTCAAATGTACCTTTTGAAGTTGTTTGGTAGTGATATAAATTATTATTATTATTAATATTATTATTATTATTATTACAGATAAGCGAGGGCAGAGGAACTAAGTCCCTATTATGCCCAAAAACAAAGAAATTTCATTAATAACCTACTAGTAAAAAAAAACAAAAATTACAAATAAAAGAAATAAAATTACAATTTTTGGTTTAAAAGAAAAACAATATTTTAACTATAATGTAAAACGGTCAAGTCTGTTTTTGAACGAATTGGTAGAGAGAGCAGAGACAATGTTATCGTTAAGGTTATTCCAGCACTCAAAAACTCTATTTGGTAAAAAGTTCTACCTTGATCTTGTAGAAAAATTTTCTTTCTTCAGTTTGAACTGATGACCTCTGAGACGTTTATCTTGATTAATAATAAAAATTTCATCGAGATTTCCAAAATTGAATTTTAATATTTTAAAAGTTGTAATTAAGTCTCCACGTTGTCGGCGAAGTTCAAAGGAAGTTAGGTTGGCCATACTAAGTCTTTCTGCATAGGAAGGTCTTCTCGGTCCCAAAGAAATTCGGGTGGCTTTTCTTTGGACGTTTTCCAACATAGTCTTGTTTTGAACCAGAGATCAGGATACCACGTTGGTCCAGCGTATTCAGGTATGGGTCTTGCGTAAAGAAAGATCGTTATTCGAAAACACTGAATCTAATGGCTGCCCGTTAACAAAGTACGGCACAAGTGGGTTATTTTTACCAAATCGAAGCACTACACATTTTCCGGCGTTTAAGGGTAGTAACCACTGGGAACACCAAGTTAAAATAGAGTCCAAGTCCATTTGGAGTGTTAGCTGGTTTGTGATTGGATTGGCATATATTTTTGTGTCATCAGCGTAGAACGATATTTTACTTGAGACAATAAGGAACATCGCTGGTGTAAACCGTAAACAGCAAAGGTCCAAGGACGGAACCCTGAGGCACTCCACTTTCCACTAACCTGTCCTGTGAGAAAGATTCGCCAACTCTAACTTTGTAATATCGATCTGTCAGAAAATCATCATCCAACGAAGTAAATTACCGCGAACTCCGAAATGTTCTAGCTTATGTAGAAGTCTGCGCTTAAGTACACTATCAAAGGCTTTAGAAAAATCTAGATAAACAACGTCGACCGGCTGCGAACTGTTAAGGGATGACGTCCAGTCGTTAACACAATGTAAGAGATTGGTTAGAGTAGAGCGACCAGAGACAAATCCATGTTGTTGTGTTGGAATAACATGTTCCTGGAGAAGTAATTTGGTTATCTCCTCGGAGATAATGGCTTCCATAACTTTGGCAACTACTGGCAGCAAGCTAATAGGACGATAATTGTTGGGATCGAGTTTGTTGCCTTTTTTAAAAATAAGAGTAACGGAAGCTAATTTCCAACTAGGCGGTAAGGAGTTCTGGATGAAAGAAGTTTGCATAATTAACGTTAAGGGTATTGCAAGCGTGTCTGCGCACCTTTTTAACAGTTGTGGTGTTAAACCATTTAAACCGGGTGAAACGGCTGTGCGAAGTTTAATTGTTGTTTGACATGATCCACTGTGAATTCAACTTGCAGTAAGGATGCGCCGACACGATTACAGTTAATAGCAGGTAGATAACCATCATTCGATTATTCAGTAAAAACCTATGAAAATGCTAAATAGAGAGTTTCGGAAGATTCTTTGTCAGAAGAGCATAAAGTCTGGTTGGATTTTTGAAGTAGAGGAATGGAAACTTTAGATGTCATGGAGGAACGTATGTATTGTCTTAGGGTTTTTAGAGATGTTTTTAAGTTATTTGAAAATCTGCGTTGGCTTTGGAAATCACTAAGAAGCCCGGTGTGTTTAAATTTTCGCCATAGATGTCGTTTGTGGTTAATTTGTTTAATTGTTGTTCGATTTATCCAGGGTTTAAGGTTGTTTTTATAACTCTTACGGAAAGTGGTATTTGTAGAAATTATACTGTGGACTTTATCGAGAAATGCAGTCCACATTAATGAGGGGTCGTTTAAGTTTGCAAAAAATAAATGTCAGTCGATTTGAGAAAGTTCAATGTCCACTTCAGAAAAGTTGGTAGTAGCATATATTACAATATTATTTTTGCGGGGTAATATCTGATTGAACTGAATGTGAGCCGTTATAACTGCATGATCTGACTTTCCTATAGGAGAACTGACGTCGAGAGATGAAATCAGCTGTTCGTCATTCATAAGCACTAGATCTAAAGTAGAAGGTTGGTTATTATTTCTTAATCTAGTGGGTTCTGTAATTAGTTGTATCAGGTTTGAATTTACTACCTACAAAGCTTTTAAATAAATTATGAGCGTTTTCGGTGTCAGATAAGGAAGTTATTGGCCAGGTAATCTCTGGGAAGTTAAAATCTCCAGTAATGATAAGATTATCAAGATGATAGTTCTTCAAGTTTTGTGAAGAAAACATTATCGTGTGCAAGTAGTGTAGTAGGTGGACGATATATACATACTAAATAAAGGCAAAAAGAATTTTTAGTAATAGATAAGTGAATTGCATCTATTCCAGTAATATCTATTAGCTTAATGTTAATTTTGAAAGTTGTGGCAATAATATTAGATAAGTAAATGCATACACCGCCACCCACACGATTTTCTCTGTCTTTACGATATATTGTTTATCCCTTTATATTAACAGCGGAGTCAGGAATTGTGGGTTTAAGCCAGGATTCGGCAATACAAATAATGTCAGGTTTAAGAAGTTGCACTGTGCATACAAATTCGTCAAACTTAGCGGAAAGTGAATCTAAATTAGTATATAGAAATAGCCAGTCATTAAATTTCTCGGTAGAAAAATTATAAACGAAATTTCGTGATTCTGGGAATGCCATTGGTGTATTTAATAGTTAAATTATGTTCACCATTATTTTTGCGAGTTTCTAGCTCACTTCGGAGTTCTTTTAAACGTACTTGTTGGATGGGCATCTTGTCGTCAATTATTGAGAATTTTTCCGTGGGTTTGTTCTCCAGAAGTTTGGCTTTATTTCTCAGAATATCTTTAACGTGGTATTCAGAACCCATTACAACCTTTATCATTCGGGGAAATCGTTGGTTTGCGTTGCCGATTCTGTAGAAGGTGATTTGCTTTTCCTGGCAGCCAACAGTATCCAAAACAAGCTTAACCTTATTCGCGTCGTCATCTTTTCTGCGTTGTGCATCTCCAGAGGAAGATTCTGTTACGCCTCTAAGTAGAATATTTTTAGCACGTGTTATGCGATCTACAGCTTCGTTATGTCAGTTTAAATTCGGACAGTGAACCTAGCTACAATAGTAAAGTGTGCAACAATAATTATTAGATTCTAAGGTAAACCATTGAGAATACCTAGGACAGTAAAGTAGCAGATTAGGTTAAATTTAAAATTCTAGTTAGTCTTAGGATTAGGTATTAGCTTAATATATTGTTATATTAAAAAAAACAAAAATTACAAATAAAAGAAATAAAATTACAATTTTTGGTTTAAAAGAAAAACAATATTTTAACTATAATGTAAAACGGTCAAGTCTGTTTTTGAACGAATTGGTAGAGAGAGCAGAGACAATGTTATCGTTAAGGTTATTCCAGCACTCAAAAACTCTATTTGGTAAAAAGTTCTACCTTGATCTTGTAGAAAAATTTTCTTTCTTCAGTTTGAACTGATGACCTCTGAGACGTTTATCTTGATTAATAATAAAAATTTCATCGAGATTTCCAAAATTGAATTTTAATATTTTAAAAGTTGTAATTAAGTCTCCACGTTGTCGGCGAAGTTCAAAGGAAGTTAGGTTGGCCATACTAAGTCTTTCTGCATAGGAAGGTCTTCTCGGTCCCAAAGAAATTCGGGTGGCTTTTCTTTGGACGTTTTCCAACATAGTCTTGTTTTGAACCAGAGATCAGGATACCACGTTGGTCCAGCGTATTCAGGTATGGGTCTTACGTAAAGAAAGATCGTTATTCGAAAACACTGAATCTAATGGCTGCCCGTTAACAAAGTACGGCACAAGTGGGTTATTTTTACCAAATCGAAGCACTACACATTTTCCGGCGTTTAAGGGTAGTAACCACTGGGAACACCAAGTTAAAATAGAGTCCAAGTCCATTTGGAGTGTTAGCTGGTTTGTGATTGGATTGGCATATATTTTTGTGTCATCAGCGTAGAACGATATTTTACTTGAGACAATAAGGAACATCGCTGGTGTAAACCGTAAACAGCAAAGGTCCAAGGACGGAACCCTGAGGCACTCCACTTTCCACTAACCTGTCCTGTGAGAAAGATTCGCCAACTCTAACTTTGTAATATCGATCTGTCAGAAAATCATCATCCAACGAAGTAAATTACCGCCAACTCCGAAATGTTCTAGCTTATGTAGAAGTCTGCGCTTAAGTACACTGTCAAAGGCTTTAGAAAAATCTAGATAAACAACGTCGACCGGCTGCGAACTGTTAAGGGATGACGTCCAGTCGTTAACACAATGTAAGAGATTGGTTAGAGTAGAGCGACCAGAGACAAATCCATGTTGTTGTGTTGGAATAACATGTTCCTGGAGAAGTAATTTGGTTATCTCCTCGGAGATAATGGCTTCCATAACTTTGGCAACTACTGGCAGCAAGCTAATAGGACGATAATTGTTGGGATCGAGTTTGTTGCCTTTTTTAAAAATAAGAGTAACGGAAGCTAATTTCCAACTAGGCGGTAAGGAGTTCTGGATGAAAGAAGTTTGCATAATTAACGTTAAGGGTATTGCAAGCGTGTCTGCGCACCTTTTTAACAGTTGTGGTGTTAAACCATTTAAACCGGGTGAAACGGCTGTGCGAAGTTTAATTGTTGTTTGACATGATCCACTGTGAATTCAACTTGCAGTAAGGATGCGCCGACACGATTACAGTTAATAGCAGGTAGATAACCATCATTCGATTATTCAGTAAAAACCTATGAAAATGCTAAATAGAGAGTTTCGGAAGATTCTTTGTCAGAAGAGCATAAAGTCTGGTTGGATTTTTGAAGTAGAGGAATGGAAACTTTAGATGTCATGGAGGAACGTATGTATTGTCTTAGGGTTTTTAGAGATGTTTTTAAGTTATTTGAAAATCTGCGTTGGCTTTGGAAATCACTAAGAAGCCCGGTGTGTTTAAATTTTCGCCATAGATGTCGTTTGTGGTTAATTTGTTTAATTGTTGTTCGATTTATCCAGGGTTTAAGGTTGTTTTTATAACTCTTACGGAAAGTGGTATTTGTAGAAATTATACTGTGGACTTTATCGAGAAATGCAGTCCACATTAATGAGGGGTCGTTTAAGTTTGCAAAAAATAAATGTCAGTCGATTTGAGAAAGTTCAATGTCCACTTCAGAAAAGTTGGTAGTAGCATATGTTACAATATTATTTTTGCGGGGTAATATCTGATTGAACTGAATGTAAGCCGTTATAACTGCATGATCTGACTTTCCTATAGGAGAACTGACGTCGAGAGATGAAATCAGCTGTTCGTCATTCATAAGCACTAGATCTAAAGTAGAAGGTTGGTTATTATTTCTTAATCTAGTGGGTTCTGTAATTAGTTGTATCAGGTTTGAATTTACTACCTACAAAGCTTTTAAATAAATTATGAGCGTTTTCGGTGTCAGATAAGGAAGTTATTGGCCAGGTAATCTCTGGGAAGTTAAAATCTCCAGTAATGATAAGATTATCAAGATGATAGTTCTTCAAGTTTTGTGAAGAAAACATTATCGTGTGCAAGTAGTGTAGTAGGTGGACGATATATACATACTAAATAAAGGCAAAAAGAATTTTTAGTAATAGATAAGTGAATTGCATCTATTCCAGTAATATCTATTAGCTTAATGTTAATTTTGAAAGTTGTGGCAATAATATTAGATAAGTAAATGCATACACCGCCACCCACACGATTTTCTCTGTCTTTACGATATATTGTATATCCCTTTATATTAACAGCGGAGTCAGGAATTGTGGGTTTAAGCCAGGATTCGGCAATACAAATAATGTCAGGTTTAAGAAGTTGCACTGTGCATACAAATTCGTCAAACTTAGCGGAAAGTGAATCTAAATTAGTATATAGAAATAGCCAGTCATTAAATTTCTCGGTAGAAAAATTATAAACGAAATTTCGTGATTCTGGGAATGCCATTGGTGTATTTAATAGTTAAATTATGTTCACCGTTATTTTTGCGAGTTTCTAGCTCACTTCGGAGTTCTTTTAAACGTACTTGTTGGATGGGCATCTTGTCGTCAATTATTGAGAATTTTTCCGTGGGTTTGTTCTCCAGAAGTTTGGCTTTATTTCTCAGAATATCTTTAACGTGGTATTCAGAACCCATTACAACCTTTATCATTCGGGGAAATCGTTGGTTTACTTTGCCGATTCTGTAGAAGGTGATTTGCTTTTCCTGGCAGCCAACAGTATCCAAAACAAGCTTAACCTTATTCGCGTCGTCATCTTTTCTGCGTTGTGCATCTCCAGAGGAAGATTCTGTTACGCCTCTAAGTAGAATATTTTTAGCACGTGTTATGCGATCTACAGCTTCGTTATGTCAGTTTAAATTCGGACAGTGAACCTAGCTACAATAGTAAAGTGTGCAACAATAATTATTAGATTCTAAGGTAAACCATTGAGAATACCTAGGACAGTAAAGTAGCAGATTAGGTTAAATTTAAAATTCTAGTTAGTCTTAGGATTAGGTATTAGCTTAATATATTGTTAGTTCAACATAAAAATTGTTAGTTTAATAAAAAATATTTAAAAATGTTAAATTATTACAAAATAAATTTAACTAGACTTACTGATGATAATATCAGTACGTTTTGGTTATCTTGTCATAATTATTTTAAAATTTCGACGATGTGATATAGATACAAATTTAATAGTTGTCAGATATCTGTTAAAAATAGAAATATCTAGAAATAACACGTTCTAAGAAACCTCATTCTAGTTAAAAATTATCACTTTCTCATAAATGGTGATCATCAACGTATTCTTTGAACAAAAAGCAATGCTAACAATATTTCGAAAAATTAGACATTCTTTTTGGTGTTTTTCAGCTAATCTCTTTCTTAAGTACAAAATATTTTTGGCAAAATATTTGGCAAAATAGTATATTTGGCCTTATTAATCTTCAGTTGACTTAGAAGATTTTAACAAAATTCGTACATTCGTACATACATAACGAATGTCACCAAAATACAACACAAAGATCTTACCCAATGATGAATTATCTACTGCGACGAATGATAAAATCTTGCTTTAAATCATACCTGTAACAAAAAAAGTATTTTAATGTAGTGTTGTGCAAAGGTAAAGCTACTAAACTAACAATCATGTAAAATTTGTACATGAAAAGAGAATAGGTAAAGTGACATTAATCACTCGTTCGGATTGGATGCTGTTTATTGTGAGTGAGTGTATCGTTCGACCTACAATATAAATTTTCTAATATGCAATATTGGTCATTGATGTATATTTAGGTAAGTAAAAAAACAATTGAAGAAGGTCCTAATGGGCCAATTTCAAAATGTTTAAATGACGTGTTAAATTTGGTATATAATAGGTACAAATAATAATTTTTATATAAAAGATTTCTTTGCATTTAGGGAATTGATCAATGATTTTAAGCTTTTCGATGACTATATAAAAGTTAGTTTTGATGTTGTATTCTTATTCACCAAAATATCTTTAAACACAATCCTTCACTGGTATAAATGTTTAAGAAATGTATTGATTTTACATTAACAACAATTAATAGGAAGAAACAAATAATCGTATTTATAAAGTAATTACTATTTTAATGGGAATAAGCCACAATTGTTGTTTGAAATAAGTTGGTTGACGTTTCAATTTCCACTTCGGAAATCTTTTTGAAAATACAATTAATAAATTAAACAAATTTTGTTTTTTTGTTACCTGGTGAAAAATTCCTCTAATAATTTAATTTTACCTCATCATCATCAATGACGCTACAACTCTTCGTGAGTCTTTACTGCGTTTACTATTGCCTTCCATGTTTGTCGGTCCTGTGCCAGTAATTCCCATTGTCGCACTCCCATTTTTTCTAGATCTTCTTTGACTGCATCTTTTCACCTTTTTCCAGGCCGCCCTACAGACCTTCGTCCCTCTGGCCTTTCCCAGAACACATTATTTATAAGGCGATTGTCTTAGTTGTGTTAATTTTACTAGACTCATATATATATTGACAATTCAGATATATATTATATATTTTACAGTCAATAATGCTGAGTTGCGTTCCTGGGACGACTTTGTTGTAAGATAGTCCATTCGATTATATGAAATTAACTTTAACTGGTGAATATTTGCGATCATAGCATGTGATTTGTTTGTGTAGTATATAACATGTGTAGCATTTATAACAGTCACATTCTATGTGTAGCCACATAGAATGTGACTGTTTAAAATGTACAGTAAATGTGACAGTAAAATTCTCCTGTTAATGATTCCACAGTAATACATGAGGAAAAAACCAGGAAAAAACTCCATAATACTATCCTGATATGGTAAGTATTTGGTCTTATATTTAGTTTACTCTAAATAAACACCAAATTCTGATATTTTGTAGGTATGTTATTTAAAAAACATAAATGATGCATTTTCGATATATTACTGACTTAATAATATACTGACGTAATACTAATACTAATATTTTCCTTTTAATAACTTTCTCTTTTAATATGGGTAACCACATCTTACTGCATTCTGCCGAGGAATTTGCGACACAATAGGTCTCGGTAGCAAAATTATTCGAGCAGCTTCTTTAATTTTTTTTTCACCATCTGTTTTTTTTTAGCAACTTGGGTTTAGCAACCCAAGAAAAGAAGAATATAGAATATTATACAAACTTGAATGAAAAAAGTATATTTATTATAAACAAAGTATAAGCAAAAAGAAACTTAAAGCTATAAGAATTTTAAAAAATGACGACTCCATAATTATCCTACCAGCAGACAAGGGGAATGCAACTGTGAGTATAGATAAAATTCAAAATAAAAATAAAATTAAAGATCTAATAACACACGGACTAATAATCTAAGTTAAGAAAGAATCTAACAAAGTCTTTGGAAAACAGAATATATAGAGCTTTATTTAAATTTAAAGATTATTTAACAAATTATCAAAGAAGATCAATTAAATGGATTATCAAAAAAAAAAGATAAAAAATAAATTAAACGTTTCAACAACACTCAAAACAACAAATGCATTAAGATCTATTTTATCTAAAACTAAACCTAACAGTGAGCGAGAAAGAACAAAGAATGCATTTATAAAATATTTTGTGAATGCGATCTTTTTATTTAGGTGAAACATTAAGGCCATAAAATGTTAGAATATGTGAACATCAACTTTATTTTAAAAATAAAGAATTTAATAGATCTCAAACATGAACACACGCATGGGAAAATGAGTGGAACAATTCAAGTATAGTCCTAAAAGAAACAGTGGTAAAAAAATCAAACAAGCAGCTCTATAATATATGCTAAATGAGACCAATTGTGTCCCAAGTTTTTCGGCAGAATGCAGTCGGATCTAGTTACTCATATTAAAAGAGGAAGTAAACAAAAGAAAAATACCACTTTTAGTAATTCAGTAACATATCGAGGATATGTCATTTATGTTTTTTAAATAACATAAATAAAATCAGAATTTGGTGTTTATTATTATTGCGTCCTCAAATTCACAGGTAAGGTACACAGCTTCTGATCGCTCGACCAAAAAACTAGAGCAAGCAAGCAAGCAATTTGATTAAACCCAGCCTGTGAGAAATGTTCACCCCTATGAATTACGTTTGGGTGTAACAATTCATTGGATCGAGGTGTGTTAACTGTAAAAACAGGAGTCACCCACCGCGCTCCAATGCTCTAGACCATCCCTTTCCCCCTATAGCACTCTGATGCGCGATAGAGGCACAACTATCTTTGAGTTCAATTTTATTGCTTTATTATTATCTTCTAAGGCTCCTTGGAAGTTGCATAATTTTCCCCTTACTTTTCCTCTATTATCAACGAGTGTCTTTTTATCATTTGGGCATTTCAGAACAGCTTCATCAAAGAATGGCAGACTTTTCATATTGTTCAATGCAAGCCATATAATTTCCTATTGTATGCCATAGTGTTTGGTAGCCGCCGTATATTTCAGAAGGATAAAAAGGGTTATTGTTTTCAATAAAAATATTTAAAAATAAATAAAATATTCACGTAAGAAAAATATTCTAAAAACAGTTAAAAATAATTCTGATGAACAAAAAGTATGACATTCGTCCCACAATGTATAATATATATATATATATATATATATATATATATATATATATATATATATATATAAGGAAGGGGGTTTACTTAAATAGTGGGTTTGCAGCAATAAAAATGAAATGTGTACTCTTTTAAATTTTTATTCCAAGCTTTCGGACATTGGTTATGTCCTTCATCAGGGAGCTACAAATGTGATTAAGAAATTGTTGGTGTTGGTATAATTAATTAAAAATTGTTTCTACTTACAAACTTAACGAGGTTACATTTAAACCAACACCAACAATTTCTTAATCACATTTGTAGCTCCCTGATGAAGGACATAACCAATGTCCGAAAGCTTGGAATAAAAATTTAAAAGAGTACACATTTCATTTTTATTGCTGCAAACCCACTATTTAACGTTTACTTCCTTACGTTGTCAGCAAATACTTCTGGTTCATTATATATATATATATATATATATATATATATATATATATATATATATATATATATATCTGAATTGTCAGTATAAATCAGTCAGATAAAATTAAATTATTAGAAGAATTTTTTACCAATTAACAAAAACCAAAATTTGTTTATTTATTAATGTTTTGTACTTTCAGAACAATTTTCAAAGTGGAAATTGGAACGCCAAAAATAAACTTATTGTGTGGTTATATCCAACGAAAATGGTAATTTAATTAATAACATCATTACAAGTATACTCCCAAGAGAAAAGAGGCTTATAAATAGCTGCAGATTTAGATATATGTCTTTTAAAAACATATTCTTAACCGTTATTAAAACCTTGTTAGAATAATTAGAAACCAGCTAAGTAAATTATTTTCTTAATTCAAATTCAAACTAATAAACGAATTAAAAAACAAAAATTTAGTAAAATAGCAAATAACTAAAGGCAAATTGAAGACAGTTGCAATTAAATTAAGAGCCTAAGGCAGGCATTATAACGATGAAAAGTAATAACCACTGCAAAAATCCACAAATTGGAAATAGAAAAGTTTCACACTTCCCTTGGCTACAGAAAGGGTTTTTGAGAAAAGTTTTCCGGAGAATATTTTAACTTTTTAAGTTCATTTAGCACTACACGAAAAGGTACTAAGGGTATATAATAACGTCGGTTTGAACTTTCGATGAAGCCAAATTAAATTTATAGAGCTAAACCGACAGAATTAAAATTATCTGAAAACGATACCACATGAATTTGTTGGGCTAACTTATTTTCGGATTAAATATTTAGAAAATTCAAACGTAGTGTATAATACAAGGAATGTTTGTTTGAAATTGAAATGTTTGTTTGAATGTTTGAAATTATTCTCATGAAAAAACAATATAATCCGATTATACGCACCTATGACAAAAAATTCAGATTAAGCAATGTAAAGAAAGTCTGAAGTAAGTTAAAAACTCATGAAGTAACACCATTGCTAACACTAGGTCTAACACATTAGCAAACACTACTATTTTGTCAAAATAAAAACAAAACATAAATTAAGCTGTTTGCTTTGCAAGTTTTAGAAGGCACAGTGGTAACAATTTTAATTGGGTTTCGCCAGGTAGAAATCGTATGATTTCTTTTTGTCATTAGATGGCGTAGTTACGTCCGTAAATAGATATTTTGATAACTATTGGTTTACGACGGGATAGATTTTCTTTCGATTCAGAGCAGTGGCTATACCGCTCTAAGGAGACCTAAAGAGGTTCAAATACGTATAAGTGGTTTGTCGCTGCCCTGTATCAAAACAAAAATCTAATACCGTCATTATGTTTTATTTTTTTACTCCGTTTGGAGTACCAGAAACTAAATTCATTACTAATTTTGACCATGATGAACGGCAGGTTAAATGCAATTTTTAGATTCCCTTGCCGAGTAATGTATCAATCTGTTTACTTTGAAAGTTTTAGAAGGCACAGAGATAAAAAATTTCAGCACCTCAGAGGTAAACTGTACCAAGTCACAATTGTACCATAAGTGAGATTTCATTACTAGATGACTTGATATTCATGCTATTTTCTGTGGTAAACAGATCTAGGTTCAATACTATTCGATTACAAAGATGGTGACGTTAAACAGTACTAACCCACAGACTGTATTAAAAGTAAACTGTATTATGTCAGTTAATTCTCTTTATCTCGAATGCCTGTAGTCACGTGTCTGGCTTGGTATTAAATTGTCATTGCGTTTACTGCGTTTATGAGTACTCAGTCATTCACAAAAAATATTCTGAAGATAAGTTTGAACTTAGTGATTGTGTTTGTAGTACTATATTTAAAAAAAGTATTGAAAAACTGAGCCGTGGACAACGTTTGTGTGCTTTAGTAAAGAAAATGAATGACGACTCAGATGAAGATCCAAATTATCAGTTTTCTGATAGTTCGAGTATTTAGGGTGAAAATGAAGCAAATGATAATGGAAACAGCAATACTTTCAATAACGAAGTACAAGGAGATAAAAAAATAAAGTTTCGTAAACATAAGAGGAATTACAAAACATGGAAGTCGACAGTTAAAAAAGAAAAAGGAGCGGGTGGTGAACAGTATACATCGAAAAAAAAATAAGATAGTAAAACCGGGTACTGGATCCAACGTGCAAAGAAACTTACAAATTGAAATGTAGTGAGAAGTTTTCACAAGAAAATCGTCACGATATTTTAAAAGAGTTTTGGTCTGCTCTCTGCACAAATTGATATTATTCAGAAACGTCAATTTGCTGCATCAACTGTTAAAGTTGAGCCCATCCATACACGACGCGAAAGAACGGGAGAAAGAACAAATCAGCAGAAAAAACTTTACGATATTCACTCGCTAAAGACCAGATGTATGTAGTCGTTTGTAAATTATTTCACTTGAATACATTAAACATTTCATAAGAACTGCTTTTTTTAAGGAAGGAACTAGTGGCGTGGTATCTGAAGATAGAAGAGGAAAAAAGGTCTCGCCCAACAAAATCAATGAAGAAGTGAGGCGTAGTGTAAGAGAACACATTTTACAATTGCCTGTTGAACAGTCGCATCACCGACATGAAAAGACCAGTAAAAATATCTAGGGTCATATTTGAATATTTCCAAAATGTATGAACGCTATAAGCAACAATGTAAGAAACAGAATATTTCATTGGAAAATATAGCCAAGCCATGGCTTTATAATGAAATATTTAACACAGAGTTCAACTATATCTTTAAGTCGTCAATTAATGACACATTCGTCAACGCTGGAAAAAAGGAAAGGCTACAGGATGAATATGAGAGACATCTGCTAGAGGCATCTAACTGATACAATCTAAAAAAGATTGATAAGAAAATGTTTAACAATTCCTAGCCTGAGAGTTATAATATTTGATCTTGAAAAGTGCCTGCCTACTCATGTCTTAAAAAATGCACAGAGTTTCTATAGTTTAAAACTGTGAACATTTAACTACATTTTTTCACCAGATTCAATTTGTTTTGGATTAGGTGCAATAACTTCCTGAGGAGACACTTCAGGTCTTGCATCTCTTGAATAATAATAATTAGTATTAAGTTTGTGAGCAGGCCCGTCTGGTAAAACCGGCGGATCTTGCAGCTAAAGCATCTTGAAACCTGAAGGCTAAAGTATATTTTCTACCAAGCAAAACATTACGTATAGTTTGCATAAAGGGATTCACATCATGTATTCGTATTTTTGGAACGTTGGAACCTACTTATATTTATAGGTTTTGTTTCGTAACAAATTATAGTACATAACTTATTTTGAGTGTTTGCTATTTCTACTTTTATTTTTTTAAAAATGCCCAACGTTCCAAAAATACGAATACATAATGTAAATCCCTTTATGCAAACTATATGTAATTTTTTGCTTTTTAAAATTTAACTACATCATCCACGATGCAAGTAACAATGTATATTGCTTTATGTGTGGGACGAGTCAATCGTTAGAAGGGTAGTCAACGAGATCGCCTCCTGCTTGCTGAAATGGATATTGTTCTTAAAAATATCACATATCACCTACTGTTCAAGATTTAATAAATTGGTCCGATAATTGCCAATTAAAGTTTAAGATAATTGCCTTAAAGAAACACCTTCTTAAAGATACGACAGTTACTCACTTCCCGTAATCTTGATTTGTCTCTACGATACCGCATGATAAAGTGTTGTGTATATAGTGTACTATTACACGGCGTGAAAGCTTGGACGTTAACAGTCAGCTCGTTACGACGTTTAGAGAGCTTTGAGATGTGGGTATTTCGTCGTATGCTGAAAATTCCATGGACCGACCGCGTTAGAAATGAAGAAGTTTTCAGGCGTATGAATAGAGAACGTGAACTCACAGAAATTGTCAAGAAGCGTAAAACGTCTTATCTTGGACACATATTTAGACACGACAGGTATAACTTCCTTCAGCTTATTATAGAAGGGAAAATAGAAGACAGACGCGGCCCGGGTAGACGACAAATGACCTGGCTGCGCAACATCAAAGATTGGACAGGATTAGACTATTAAAGTTTAATAAGGAAAGCCCAAAATAGTGAAGACTTTGCAGAGGTTATCGCCAACCTTCGCTAAGAAGACGGCGCCTAAAGAAGAATTGCCAATTGTGCTACTTTTATCTCCTCCAAATTTGTCCCAATCTTAAAAGTATAAGTTATAAATTTTTATTGAGAAGAAATACACATCTAGAGGTGGATTCGCATAATGCACGAATAGAAAGCGAATCAAAAAACCAGCCACAGTTTCATATTATTACACCTTCGGATTGGCAACAGATTGCCAGAATGTGTAACAAAAAAAAAATCCCTATTAAGTGTTAGCAATGAAAACGAATGATTTTAAGAACTTTAAAAGTATGTACAAATCTCAACAGTCGCCTTATCTAGCACGTAAGAAATCTACAAATGGAGAACAGTTTTTAATATCTACGGCCGTTCAATTGCAGATGAGAACAGATGCACTTGGTTGTTTATTTTATCAAACAGATTTTAAAAGTGACTTTTATAAACTGGATCTCAATAGACTCAGGTGAAATGCAAAACTAGGTGACATTAATTTGCCTATTATCCATGAAGAACTGAATCCACTACCCTCTACTAAATACCAGCATTCGCAGAATTTATTAAAGTGGTTCCCAAGGTTCTCCATAGTTTTATAATAATTTACCAAATTCTAATAATTTTTCAAATGACACTATTGATGACGATTACGATTAAGTCTACTGTAAAATGTTTATATTTTTGTATAAGTTACGAAATAAAAATTAGTCAACCACTCATTCTTTACTTCTGATACTTTCACTTACAGATAATTTTGACTGTTGGGATAGTAAATAGCATGTGAGCCAAAATATTGGAGAATATTGAACCTAGTTATTGAAGAATATCTGTTTAGCAAAAAAAGGCAGAGGAATAGTTGAAAACACCTTTATTACTTCAGTATTAAGTTACATTTTTGAATAAAGAAATTCGAGGTAAAATGTACCAAGTCACTTTTTTCTCAAAAATTTGTAGGGTCAATATTTTTTTATGTTTAGTGTCAAAAATATGACCGTTGTAGAAACATTTGACCGAATTACAAAATATTTTATTTTTTTACTTAGCAACACTAGTACTTTGAAGATAGCTTTTCACTTTAATCGTACTTTTCTCCATAATTCACTTTTGTGACTTAGTACACTTTCCCTCTGAGGTGCCAGAATTCGGTTTCGCCATGTAGAAATCGTATGATTTCTCTTTTTTTTTTAATATTAAATTTAAAACTCATTTTGCAATTAACCCATTTAGAACTCTTTATTTCTTTATTTACTTCTTAAATTTTATTGTAAAAAGTTTATCGGAATGCACCAAGTTACAAAAACTATTAAAATTATGATGTATTTGGTGGAAAAATATTGTTCAAATGACTTCGGCCAAATATTGTGGTAGTTTTTTTTATAAATAAAAAAAAAATTACGCACAAATAAAACCTGCATGCACGGATGATTTAAAGTACCTATTTAGAAATTTCGTATCGACTGTTTGCTCCTTATTATAAAAGCCGATGGTTTAACTGGTAAACCGCCTGATACCGTTAGCGTATATAGTTCACATAGAGTGTATTAATCATTTTATTGCGGATACTACAGTGTTTTCCTATAATATCGAGTTTGTGGTTAGTATATTGGTTTACGAGTTTTGGTTTTGCTTCGAACCTAAAGTCCACCAGAAAATCAAACACAGGCTGTTTGCAAACTTTGGATCGAAATAGATTTTATCGTCCAACATAAACAAATTTACGTAAATATATAAATTACAAAATATGACTCTAATAAGAATTAAAAGTAATATCTTAATAGTATGATGAAATAATTAGAAAATGCACGTTTAAAAATACAGAAATACAAAAAATTTAATTAGTCTTTAAGTCTTTAATTTATTTAAATCGTAGGTGGTTTGAAAACTGAATTTTAACATATTAGTATAGGATGTGATGTTAAAACTAATGGAAAATCTCTGATTTTTCTTTAAATTCATTGATTTGTTGAAATTTTGACAGTAGTTAAAAAATAGCTTAAAGATTAAAATCGCCGCCATGGCCATATGTGCTTTTCTTCTGGTAAGGGACTTCCCAGAGATTTTACATTTGCCAGGATTGTTACTGCTTCTTTTAATCTTTTATTGTCTTTTGCCATAAGAAATGTGTCATCTGCATATGCTACTATTTGTGTTGAGGAGTGAGCTACAGTTACTTTAATTTAGCTGGCCTTTACTATTCGTCCTACCGCTGTTGTTATTTTAGCTCGAGATCCGTCCATAATCATTTTTGTTAATCTGATTAGATTGGCCGGTATAGCTTGATTTTTTATTTCAGTAAATAATTTATTTCTTCACATACAGTCACAGGTTTGTCTGAAGTCTACGAACAAAGAGGGTGTTAAGTTCTATGTTGTGTTCGTAGCACTTCTCGATTGTTTATGTAATTATCCCATTAGTGCCTAAAGTTACATATATGTAACGCAAGGCAAGATTTAATTTATCCATTGTAAATTTTTTTGTAGAATTACTAACGAACAGATGGCGAACGGTTGACACTCAGACATTACTGTTCACGCCCACACAAGTTTTGTTTAGTTTAGTTAGACTTTTTTTGCATCTATAAAGTTCCATGAAGTATGTTTCCCATGATTCATTGTCAATGTTAACCACTGGTCTGCATTTTATTTTTTGAGATTTTATTTATCCAAAGAGTTTAGCGCTGTCGTTATTATTCCTGTTGAGGTCACTTTACAACTTTTCCATCCATAGTTTTTTTTTGTTTTTGCAATAATGGTCTACTACTTTCTTTTTTTATTTGTTTTCAATTCGATAATTCGTTCGCCTTTAGTTGAAATTCACTTATTTCTTGCTTGGTTTTCCTGTTTGATTTTAATTTTGCTTTCTGTGTCAAAGCATTTTTTCCTTTTTTTTTGATGGTATTGGATTGGATTGGATCATAAAATGGATGATTAAATCTTTTTCCATATTTCTTTCGTGTTGTTTGCGTTTGTAAGATTTTTCTTTAGGTTAGTCTCATATGTTCCATCTTCAGGTTTCATCTTCTTTTGTTTTGTCTGGTGTTTTCTGTTTTAATTACGTTACTTTCTTGCGTTACCTTTGTGTCTGCGTTTGGTTTTCGATATGATCTGACGTCATGCATTATTGTTTTCTATTTTTTGGATATTAGTATGTGATATATCTGATAGCCATCTATTGTGCCAAAATAAAAAAAAAGTCAACTACTTCATAAGTTTATTGAAGAAGTTTCGCTTTATTTTTCTAAAGCTTCATCAGTTCTCTAAAATACAACAGATGACATAGAGTTTATAAGAAATACAGAGGTTAGTAGTTTATAACTTTATTATTGATGTTATTATAATATGTACTATAAACTTTACTTATTATTTAAAACTTACTAAAAAAAAAACAAAAAACATACAAACTCTGCAGAAAATAATGTTTATATTCGTAGATATAGTATTTTCCATATAAAAATGCGTGCACGTCATTCAAGATTTACGACGTCAGAAACCCATAGCGTTGTCAAAACGCTGTAAAAAAATAGTCAGTAAGTGAGAAATTTTTAAAATGTCAACTATTTGTCAAACTATTATATAACAGTTAATACACTTAGTTTTAAGACTACTACAACACACTAAAATACATAAGAAAACATTTTAATACAAAATTATATATTCTAAAACTTAAACTTACCTCTATTTAGAGCATTAATAGTAAAAACATCCCGCCATTATTTCTTGTTCAAAATAATCTGTCTTATATGAAAGCTTATCAGCTTTCTACAGACTATTTAGTTGTCTTGGCATAGTACATTCACAATACGCAACAATAATTAGTTTTTAAATCTATTAATCTAAATTTAATATGTATTCATAAATACCATTTATTAATATATAATATATTATTATGATCAAATTGTGTAAGAAATCAAAACATAAAAAAAATTCTTACTCTAAAAAAGCGGCAATTCTTAAAACAATTTTGCCACACACTGAACTGTCAAAAAATTGGAAGTATTTCCATATCAGTTGCGTACAATTGTCTAATATATTTAATTAAAATTATTATTTTGTGGAATATTAGCCTTAAAGAGTTTTCATAAAATTTATATTATTTATAATATATATATATATATATATATATATATATATATATATATATATATATATATATATATATATATATATATATATATATATATATACCCGGTATTTAGGCGTTCGACGCCCTTCCGGTAGGGATCTATGGAGGAGTATCACCTAGCCGCAAGCCCTTATCTCTTGCCGTACTGCTCCACCATAGGCCGATCAGATACCAGCATATTCTAGACTAAGCCGCAGATTCATTTTAGAATTTTAATTTGCTGCGTTAGCCTTTTTGTTTTCTGCACACCGAGCCGGGGATCGAACTGACATCTCTCGCATTGAAGCGAAGGAGAAGCCAGCCGTCCAGCCCGCTAATCCGATCGACATATTATTAATAATACATAATAATAAATGTTTTTGGTTATTTAATCAATATAATTCTAAAATTCCCAATATAACGATGATTACATTATTCTGATTATTATACCATGTTGACGCCTATGAAAGATCGAGCAGTTCTGTATGGGCTTCGTATTATTAGCTGTGTTAGGAAAATTTGAACTCTAAGGTTGACGTTCTGGAAATTTTAAATATAAGTGAAGTCACTTTATATAAATTGTGACGTGCACACATTTTTGTATGAAAAATACTATACGAAGATTTAAAATTTTTTAAACGGACATTTGGCTTCATTTAGAGATGGTTCTCCACTAAAGACAAATTTAATAAAGCACTGATTTATTGCAATTCATTGCAATCTATTCAAACGACGTAACGCGATACCGAAATTTTTTAAGGACCAAATTCCAAGGTATGAGAAAATTATGAAGGTCAACGGGGTCATTGAATGATTAGTTGGACGGGTGGATTTGTATGGCGAAAATATTTGATATATTTTTTTAAATTTTATTGAAACTTGGAAATATGGGACGATTGTGTTATATTTTGAATGGAAAATAAGCCACATTTTAACTGAAGAATAATTGGTATTATTTGAGCCAGGTAAACTTGGCTCAAATTATCGATGCCGGTTCTTTTGTTTGTTGCAAATGAGTTCTTGAGGATCTTACACATTTTACTAAAGGAGCGTTTTTAATGGTTATTTTGTTTCGCCAGTATTTTGGTATTTGTAAAGTCAATGTGATGTTTAGTGGAAATGGCGTGTTGTGCAAGGGCACAAGAGGGTTTGGAAAGTCTGATGTCGCTTTTGTGTGAAGTTATACGCCCTAAAAGCGACTAACTGGTCTGGCCAATGTAGCAGCAGTTGCATTCTGAACAGGATATCTGATAGACAACATTAGTGTGCTCTAACGAGCTTAGTGGAGTTTTAGTCTTAGAGAATAATTTTCCAATGGTTTTAGTATTTTTTAGGGATATTTTGACGGGTAACTTTTTGAATAGTTTAGTAAAGCTTGCTCGTAATTTGTGGGAAATAGGGAAAAGAAGCATATGTTGGGAAAGATTTTGGGGTTACCGGGGAATTATTCGTCTGTATGATATTGGATATAAAGGCTACTATTGCACCGTTAGATGCTTTCAAAATAAAATGACCATAGATTTTAGAGAAAAGATATTTGTTGATAATAATGAATATGGGGTAAGAATTGAGTAAATCCAAAGATTCCCTCTTGTACCGTGTATGGGTCAACGTGTGTACTCTAAAGCTAAGAACTTGTACAAGGTTATGTTTGTATCTCATTGGGTATCTAGAGTTGTAATTTAAGCAGTGGTTGCTCGTTATTTCTTTCCTGTACCACGTAGTGCCCAATGTGTTACTATGTGTGCGTATGATTCACATATCCAAAAACGGTATGCTGTTTTCAACCTCCAATTCACATTGTAAATTAAAGGTGAGGATCAACGCTATTGAAGACTGATAAGGCTGACTGACATAACGCTTTACAAAGGGAACCTGGAAATCAAACTTACTGATACTCTCATTAATAAGGTCGTCGAGTACGAAATTAACTAGAATGGGGGAAATGGACGGTCCCATGAGAATTACAAAAATTTGACGATAGTATTTGTCATTAAATATTAGATAATTGGTGTCAAACGTCAGTTTAAATAATTCCGATAACGTTTCCCTCGATACTAGACTGTATGGTTGTATTTCATTCCAATGGTTCCGGAGTGACGTGACGACGCTAGAGAGTGGGAAATTAGAAAACAGCGATACCTACTACGTCGAAGCTTACTAAGATATATTCTCTTGGTAACTAATAGTTATTGACAAATTCACTGAACTAGAAAGAGTCTACTACGTTGAAATCGTTCTAAAGTTGTATGCTTGTGAAAGAATGTCCGTTAACAATTGGGCTAAATTAGTGTTAGAAGCGTTTATTAATGATAATATAGGACGCATACTCAGTTGTAGCTTATGGATTTTAGGAAGACAATAGAACCTGGGGGCATTGCCATTATAGTTAAAGAGGGATTGGGCTAGTTTATCATCGATGACTTTATACTTTTTAGTTCAGTGATGAATTTATTCATTTTCTTTATGTAAGTTAAGTTGGGATTCCGGAGAAGTGGCTGATAATATCTATTATCATCTAGAAGTTGTTGGCTCAGGTTAAAGTACTGCTCTCTCATCATTAGTACTGTTGCATGGCCTTTGTCCCTGGTTAATACCATCAGGTCAGAATGTTCTTTAAAGAATGTGGACGTTTTCTTATAGACATCATCTATATCCGAGCTGGTATAGGGAGGTTTATGTGAAAAGTTGGTGAGAATATTATCAGCAGAAGATCTTAATTAGGAGTTCATTGGCTTCCGAATGTAAAAGTATGTTTTCTATGTCAGCTACAAAATTACATACGGAATACTCGTTAAGCGAGGGTTTTAATCCCAACTTAGGTCAAAGAGATAGAAGTTTTAAGATATTTCTACTGATTTAGATGTTTCTGAGATTTTTAAACCATTTATCGTAAAATGGTAGACGGCTGAAAAGAGTGAACCCTAGATTATTTAATTTTGTTTGGAGGTAACATTAAGAATTGTTTAGAAAGATTTCTTATTAAGTATTTCTTATAAACTCTGTGTCATCTGTTGTATTTTAGAGAACTGATGAAGCTTAAGAAATATAAAGCGAAACGTCTTCGATAAACTTATGAAGTAATTGACTTCTTATTTTATCAGCCAACCTGAATGACCGATTAAACCTCTGAATTCACTGGTTGAACACTTAAGAATATATATATATATATATATATATATATATATATATATATATATATATATCTTAACGAAATTGGTAAAGTACCGAATGTGCATATTCGCTACTTTTCAGGAGAGCTTAAAAACACTTTGGACTAAAAATGTTTGTAATGTTATTTGTCTTTACACACCTGATCTGAAAACCTTAGAAAAATGACTAAAAAAGTTAAATACAGCTAAAAATACTGAAAATATGCTAAGTAACCATAGTTACTAAAAAAGTCATTCGATTGTTTACCAAAGTGACTATTGTTGGAATGTTAGGCTATAAAAATAGCGAATATGCATTCATGTTAAAGGAGAATGTACTTATATATCACCTATTGATTGTTTTTTTCATGAGGTGGGTGAACAGAATAAAAAACTTTAGGATTAAACAAAATTTAATGAGACGCTAAACTATTTTATATTTTCCTTTTAAATTTAGAAGATTATTGGTTTAGTTATTATGATTCGCTCTCTGATTCTTCAAAGGCATTTTTCTCTGGAAAAGCATCTCGTACACTGTCCTCAGAGAGAAAATTGGTGTAGGTAAACGTGGTTAATACGTGGTATTTGAAGATCCTTACAAAGATTTTGAAGGTCTTTTAGTTTTTTGGTACCAATTAAGAACCTCGATTTGTAAGGTTTTAATGAAAAATTATTAGAAGGTCTTCCTTGTTTGTCTTTTATGCCTTTTGCAATTTACTTCACAAAAGGTGATCGGAGTAACCCGTTCTCACAAATACAGCATCTCGATGAGTTGACAGATACTACTAAATAGCTTTTTTGAAAGGTAAGTGAATAATTTTTTATGGCCACTGCCAGGGTCCTCAAAAGCGATCTTATCAGTACAGACATTAATGAAATCATGGCACAAAGGCATTACTTAAAATGATGTTGGGTTAATTCTAATAGTGCGACTTGTTTGACACCACTCCTCCTGAGTAAAAATTGGGACATTTTTACTTTGCTACCCTATTTTGCCATGAATGGAGTCATACTACATTTGGCTATGACCAGGTTAAAAAACCTGTGATCAATTTGTTTGATCGAGGGCTGCTTCTTAACAACATTCATACACATGGTAATGAATTTAAATTTTTTTTTTGCCCTCCGCAGCTATTCGATATCATTCTGACAAATTTTGTATTTATTTGGCTCATCAAATAGTATAAATGCATGTCGATATCTCTATACTGCTCCAGTTTCCTTGTTTCCCTCGGTTTGTTCCAGACAAACAGGTAAAACTGTCATCTTTAAGATTTGAGACCATATAGAAAAATGGTCCACTTGCTTCTTTTGGTGTTCTCAGAATGGCTTGGAGATCTGATTGTATAGCCAAAACACTTTCTCGGTCCTTTGTATCCTCTTTGTCTTGATATCTTGTTTTTCGTGCTGCTTCCTTATGTTTAGTATGCTCAGTATAAAAAGTATTATCATAGTTTGTATATCCTTTTTGCTCTTCATCAGCAATACATTTCTTACAACGATCTTTAGCAGGCTTGTGAAATTTCAGCAGGTTTAGCAGGTTTGTTGGTACTCACGAAAAATTTGTCTGTACTTTTTAAAGATACTGAATTTTTGTTTTCTTCAATGCACTTTTCTTTATACAAGTTGTGCATAATTATTACATTTAAGTCACTGACTAAATATTGGTATTCTGATTTCTTCCTTGCATAGTGTGATTCCATTCTTGGGAACGATAAAATGTGATCTCTTATGAATTTTTCATTTATCGGGTTTATTTTATTAGGTGGATCTTTTTTCCCTCACAGGTCAGATAGGAGAATTCCACTAGAGTTATCCTTTTAAGAGCTCCTCTAATGTGACTCTGAAATATTTAAAGTATCGAGAATAAATTCTCTACACACATCAACTCTGCCATTTTCAGTGAAAAAAAGTGTATTTTTTGGTGTAAGCTTTTCGTGACTCCACTGCTTTTATCACTTTTCTTGATTTTGGAACCCGTAATTGACGTTTTATATAGTAAATCTCGTTTATCTCTTTGGAACAGTTTATTTAAACACTATATTACACATTATCCAAATACAGCTTACTAATTTACTTAACAAAAACTGATTATAGGTTTAATCCTAAGCGAAATAAACAAAGTTCAGTTGTCTGCTTTGGAAAACAGATGAATTGACGTCGCACTTCGCTTTAATTTTCTCGTGAGCGCTTAATAGAATCCAGAATATAATATAATTTGGGATAATTTGCTTAACATTCATAGCGAGTTTGTCACAAGCAAAGTGTAGATTACGTTGGATAAGAGCTGTTTAAATACTGTATTGCCCCAAACAAAATTTAGCTCGTGCTAGGCGCTTGGAAAATCACTGGGATATTTCTATGATATTGTAGGGACATTCGCTTTAAATAATATTATAGCGTCTAACATAAAAATTCTTTTTGAAATATTATTCAGCTCTTAAAATAATTTACGGGAAATACAGTTAAATAAGTACGATGAAACTATATAAGCCGATAACGACTACTAATTGAAACCTGACATTCATCTAAATATTCAGCTATAAAATTGTGTGAGTAAATTGCGATTACTCCTTGTACAGTTAAGCAATCAAGACGTTACATATATGCAAAATTACCAAAATAATTTTAGAGTTCAAATATTAATCAATAGGTGTAGTTCAAAAGTGTTATGAGGGGTAATTAAATGGTGTGCAGACTAAATCTAATTCAAGGCTAAATCAAGTTTATAAAAATAGTTCCTAATATTACTGTTATACGCTCGCGAACTGATAGCATATATAAGCAGGGTTTACACGCGTGAATTCTCGTACAAGTTTTGTCTTTAGCAGATTAGCGATTTGTCTATAACGCATTTGCTGCATTTGTTTCACTGTATTTATGGTACTATTTTGGTTAACTAATCGTTATTAATAAAATAGGCGGAAAGCAGGGCTGTTGACTGCCAAATTAATATCAAAGACAGGTGTGGAAAAAGCGTCTGTTGTCTAAAGAATAGTTAAGAAGAGAGTAAAAAATCTAGTTTATTCGGTACAAATAACAAGTTCAGAAAGATACAGCTTATTTCATATCGAGTGGAGAGCCCTGTCACGAAATAGTTAATCGCGCAGACAATAGAATATCTATGATCAGACCCATGCAGTGGCATTGCAATATTAAATCGCGCTATTTACAAAATTTAATTACAAAATTATTACTCACTTAAATAATAAATGGAGTTTAATTGTACACAGATTGTTTTATAGATACCAAACTTTTTGTTTGTTATAATGCCATCTTTAATAATTAATACTCTATAAAGTTTGGTAAAACTTAATTTTAAATTTAGTATCCTTAAAACCGTAATTATTAATGGCTCCTTAACTACTCAAGGACTTACAAAGAACTGATAAGAATCATTTCCGAGAATTTCTAGCCACAGGATTTCAAACGAATTCATAATTTAGTCTCATTATGTTGTCGAGTCTCAACAAGAAAGGTGCTACCACGCGTATTAGAACTATTTTGTAGAATGGAGATGGTTAAGTGTGGTACTAGTAAAGAGATCCGATTGAGACCAGTATCCAAAGAATTAGTTTACAATGTATTTAAATATATTTAAATACTATTTCCTGAAGATAATCAAACCAGTATTAAACAACGTGTGAGTAAAGCTACTGGAGTATCTTTACCTGGGATATCTTTTAGTTATCGTTAACAAACGGAGAGTCAAATATTACACCAAAATTTCCAGCTACAACTAAAAGTTCACAAGAAATACTGTTCATCGTTTTCCTGAGACCAAACGTTGTCGTGTATTATTAAAGCTTTTGCAGAAAAAAAGAGATGTACAAGTGGACTGGAAGTGCAAATTCTCTCTACAGAATTGTCGTGCTCTACGCATTAAATATTTGGACAAAATTAAATATTACAGAAGCGAAGGTAAGACAATTGTATATGTTAATGAAACCTATGGCATGGCTGACGGAGAAATGTACGAAAGTTGAAACGCTATAACGCAAACATGACGACTTCCACATGCACAAAAAAATTAAAGAGGTACAGAATACCAAAAAACAACGCATTATAGGCATAGTTGTAGACATTGAACGCCAGATTTTGACTACAATTGAAGTAAATGACTGAAATAAACAATCCCCACGGCCCGGAAATAACAAGCGAAGAAGTAACTATGGCCATTAAGCGAATTAAAAATGGGAAATCACTAGAACCTGATGAGGTGCATGGTGAAATTTTAAAGCTATTAGAGGCACACCAAATCACAGCTCTTACGAAACTATTCAACAACATCTACGAGACTGGTTACTTGGCAAAAGACTGGCTACTATCAATATTCATTCCACTTACTAAATAACGAAATGCTAGAAAATGTGAAGAACATAAATTAATTAGTTTCATGAGCCATGTACTTAAAGTACTGCTTACTATCATTTACTCGCGCATATACACCAAATTAGAAGAACATCTGAGTGAAGTTCAATTTGGATTCAGAGCAGGACTTGGAACGAGGAAAGCACTTTTTAGTTTGCAAGTTCTGATACAGCGAGCCACAAATGTCAACTGCGATGTGTATGCATGTTATTGATATCGAGAAGGCTTTTGATAAAGTCCCACATGGGAAACTAATTGATATCCTAAAATCGGATATAAAAACCCTATCCTAGGACTCGATGGTAAGGATATAAGACTGATCTCAAACTTATATCTTCAACAAAAAGAAGCAGTACGATTGAAAAATAAACTATCCGAAATCTTTACAGTCAAAAAAGGAGTTAGACAGGGTTGCATATTGTCACCGGCAATATTTAACATATACTCTGAAAACATCTTTAGAGAGGTCTTGCACGAATCAAAAGATGGAATTGCTGTAAATGGTTAACTTATAAACAATATTAGATATGCAGACGATACAGTGTTGGTGGCAGTGCGCAGGAGCTCCAAAGGATGATTAATAAAGTTGTAGAAGCATGTAACAAATGGGGCTTAAAACTAAATGGCAAGAAGACAAAAATAATGATTATCAGTAAGAACACCAACATAAACGCCCAAATTACAATAGGCGATACACGCTTAAAAACAATGATATATTTATGCTATTTGGGCTGCAATGGCTTAAAACTGAAATAAAATCTATATGGCAGAAAATAACTAAATAAGTGAAACGTGGTATCAGAAATATCGGAGTTACCTTACTCGGCTCAATATAAATTCCATTAAATTACCAAAGGAAAATCAAAAGTAGTATAGAACACAATGCATAGCAACAATTCCCATAGCTACATATGCATCCGAAACGTGGACTTTAAAGAAAGCGGATAAAAATAAACTAGACGCTTTTGAAATGTGGGTATACCGCCGCATGTTAAAAATATCCTGAATTGATCATCGCACTAACGTAAGATATTAGAACATCTTAAAGTAATGGATATATTGCTTAAACAAATACAATAGAGATATTTGCAGTATTTTGGACACATTGCTAGAAGAACAGGTATGATGAAAAAACTGACAGTCGAGGGTAGAGTTCAAGGAAAGATAACTTGGGGAAGATCTCCAAGCCATTGGGTAGATCAAACAAAAATATTGATTAATTAAGGGTGAAAAGAATTAAAATTACGCAGCAGCTGTCATCAAAATCAACATACACTGATAACCTTATGGAACAAAAATCGTCTGTTATAATATGAGATAAACAGTCTTTAGTAGGTAAAAACGGTTACAAGTGGAGTAATTTACCAATAAATGATGAAGATTGTAAAGTCACATCCAGAAATATGTTTTTTATCCGTCCAGGTCCAACCAACTTAGCTAAATATGCTATAGAACATATAGATGTTTTTAATTTATTTTATACAGATCAGATTCTGGACGAAGTTTTTCTACGTAAAAACGAAAAAATTGCAGAGTTATGAGAGAAGTACCAGACAAAAAAAGCTACTGTTCTAGAAACGACATTGCCTAAACTGAAAGCGCTCTTAGGTTTGTTATTTTTATCTGCGGTTTTAAAAAATAATCACCTTTTAGCTGACGTTTTGTTTGATAGAACTTATTGTGATCATATATATACAGTGTGGTCATATATATACAGTATACACCGAAAACGAAACAGAGGCATTTACTGGCAGATGATTCCTTTTTTGAAAAAACGCTCGGACCCGTCGATTTTGTTTTCGAGGGGGACACAAAATTGGCATAAAATCACTTTAACATTTGCAGCCCCTTAAGTGGGGCTGGCATCATCCCTAAAATCTTAAATAAAAAGGGGGGTCGAATGATCCATTATTTGAAAGGTCTTTCAACTCCCTTTATAATGATGTAAAATTCATGTATTTAATTCAGTAGTTTTGGAGATTTATTGATTTAAAGTTTAAAGTAGACTTTAATAGGTACATCAAATTAGTTTGTACTTCTTTCAGAAGAAATTTGAGTAAAAGCATTTTCTTGATAAGTAAATGCTTTTATTTACTACGCCCATGGTTTATTAATAATAAAAATAGCAATTGAAGTGTCCTTTGTGACAAAAAAAGTTGTTTCTTAAAGAAAGATAAGTAGAGAATGCTACTTACTTATTTTAAATAGGAAATAGTACATTAGTTTGCGATTGATTTGACCAATCTTTGTTGTTAAAATATCATTTATTGCTTTATACATAAATTAACCATGGTATATTCCACGGCAGAAAGGGTTGAAATTATTGAAATATTTTTCGGAAATAATCAGTGCGCTAATAGAACAGCACAAATTTTTAATGAGCGACATGAGAACAATAATGTGCACCGAAAATATGTTCTAGAACTTGTAGCTAAATTTCGGGAAACTGGATCAGTCGCCAATAAAAAAGGTAATATTGAAAATCCTATAAGGAACGAAGCAACAGAAGTGGGGGTTTTAGAGCAAGTTATTGTAGATCCTACATTAAGTACCCGCAAATTGCAAACTTCGTGTGGTGTTAGTCGACGTACTATCCAACGGATTCTAAAGGCCCATAATTTTCATCCGTATAAAATTCACCTTGTACAAGAACTTAATGAAGACGATTTTGATAAGCGATTAGAATTTTGTGAAGTTATGAGTGAACAAATTACAAACGATGAACAATTTTTATTTAACATTTGCTTTTCCGACGAATATTCCTTTTTTTTAAATGGCGAAGTAAATCGTCATAATTGTCGATATTGGTCGGACTCTAATTCCAGAATTTACCATGAGGTACACACATAGTAGCCACAAAAATTAAATGTTTGGGCTGGCATTTTTGGCGATCATTTGGTTGGTCCTTTTTTCTTACCTGGAAATTTGACTAATGAAATGTATTTGGAATTACTGCAAAATGCCATAGATCCTGCGCTAACAGATATAATTTAAAATCAGAATGATGGTCGATACGTTGAGAATATGTTGATGTTCCAACAGGATGGTGCCCCACCACATTACGCATTAAGAGTTCGGCATTATTTAGATCAGACCTTTCCAGGTCAATGGATTGGTAAAAGGGGTGCCGTTGAATGGCCCCCAAGATCGCCAGATTTATCACCTTTGGATTTCTTTTTGTGGGGTTACTTAAAAAGCAAAATCTATGCTACTCAGCCAATATCCTTAGAAGATTTACGACACAGAATTGTGAATGAGTGCCATCAAATTACTCCTCAAATATTGCAAAATGTCCGGCAACGTTTTCAGCAAAATCTTTATTATTGCATGGAAAGTAATGGTGGTCATTTTCAACATTTACTCGGCTGACAGGTCAGTTTATTCTTTATTTTTTAACAACTTTGCTGCTATGTATTGATCTCCTCTTACGATGATGTATTTAAACTTTAAATCAATAAATCTCCAAAACTACTGAATTGAAGTACATGAATTTTACATCATTGTAAAGGGAGTTGAAACACCTTTTAAATGATGGATTATTCGACCCCCCTTTCCATTTAAGATTTTAGGGATGGTGCCACCCCCGCTTAGGGGGCTGCAAATGTTAATGTAATTATATGCCAATTTTGTTTCCCCCTCGATAACAAAATCGACGGGTCCAAGCGTTTTTTTTAAAGGAATCATCTGCCACTAAATGCATCTGTTTCGTTTTCGGTGCGCCACCCTGTATAAAGCAACGATGAGTAAAGAAAGGTTTTACTTTTTGATCAATTCTTTACGATTTGATAACTTCTTGACAAGAGAAGAACGTAAAAAAGAAATATATAAAATTTGGAACTGTTTATTGAAAACTGTGTCAACAAGTATAAAGTAAAGCTAGTTCATATGTGACAATCGACGAACAAGTCCTAGGATTTCATGGCAGGTGTCAATTTTGCATGTATATTCCAAACAAACCTAGTAAATACGGCATAAAAATACTTATGGTTTGCGATGTGGCTACGAAATATGTAACAAATGCAACACCGTGTCTGGGTAAATCTAGTGTAACCAACGGCATTCTTTAACAGAACATTTTGTCACAAGCCTGACGAGACCTTTAATGGAAGTAGACATAATGTGACAATGGACAACTGGTTTTCCAGCATCCCTCTTGCGAATGAATTATTATCTTTCTCTTACAATTTGACAATAGTCGGAACACTCCGGAAAAATAAAAAAGAAATAGCTCCTGAATTCTTGACAAAAAAAACTTTTAAGTACGGTTCAAGTAACTTTGTATATATAGATCATATTTTACAATATGATGCATATAACAATTAACGAAGCCGTGGCAGAAAATAAGACTCCAAGCAGTACCAACTTTATCAAGAAGTCTCAAAGATAGTCTTTCCATGCTTTTGAATTTAACATATTGTTGTGAATTTATTAAAAGGTTCAATATTTATAACACTTACGGATTTAATTTATTTCTTTATTTATATTAACTTATCTGACAATAATTTATTATATCCGTACGTAACAAATTCGCGAGCGCGGGTCTTGAGTATTAACTGGCCCTCCATATAAAAATGTTGTATTTATATACGAAATCCTGATATACTAGAACAGCATCGAAAGATCGCATTGTCTTGCATCGAAAAATCGAGAAACATCTAGTTGGAGAATTCACCATAATTTGAATCTAGAACCTCCGGCGAAATTTCTACAACAAAACAGAATATTAGTCATCATATATTTTACAGTTATTTTTAGGCCAGGATTTTTATCGTAACATTGCCCCCCTCTTAAAAGATGGTTCCTCCTGGAACCTTGTCGGGACTGGAACCGGAACTGTATGCTGGTATCGGCAACTGGACCCTCTTTTACAACTTCCAGTTGTATAAAAATGACAAGGGACGGTTTTCTCTCCGCACCATTAACTATCCGGATTGCAACAGACTAACACCTGGACTTCGGTGTCTTTGAAGATCTCCTCCACCATATTTCGGATAACCCTCCAATCTAATTGGCGGCACTCCAACTTTGGCATGGCTAACTTTTGCACGTCGGACTCTAGTACGTGCTCTCTCAATTGAAGTAAGGCTTCCCATACATCTCGGTAGGTAGGTTGGTCACGGGCAGTGTCTTTTGTTACCAGGTAGAAAAGGTAACGTGATGCATCTTGGAGTTTCAAGGTTTTACCGGGAGCTGGCACCTGGCATTGAAGTTCTGCAACTCGACCAAACTTCCTTCGAAAGACGGATGCCAACCCTGGTGCGTCTTTGATACTGGCCGGGATGGTGAGGGCCAGCGAGTAGTCATCGGGGAGCGCGAGTAGATCTTGCTTTTCTTCAGTGGTAACACCATGTCTCGCTTTACCGGTACCTCCATAGGCACCCATGAATTCCTCAAACGTGAGGTCAGACACATCGTGGACTTGGTTTACTTCCACTTCTTCATCTACGTCGTGGTCACCTTCGAAAGACGCCAGCCGGTTATGGTGTACTATCATCGGCTTTCCCTTCGGAATCTTGCTTATTCGGTAGATGACATCGTTGATCTTCTCCATAATGAGGTATGGACCTTCCCAAAACTGCTGCAATTTGGGAGAACAACCTTTTCGCTTCTTGGGATTATACAGCCATACTTTGTCGTTCTTCTTAAAGCAACCCTTTTCGGCTTGTGTATCGTACCGTTTCTTCATTCGGTCGCTAGCGATCTGAAGGTGGGAACGGACCAACTCATGTACATCGTCCATTCTTCTTCGTAATTCGATCACATAATCTTCACCTGCTACATCTTCTCCAGGTCGACACCCAAACTCTAGATCACAAGGTAGTCGCATTTCGCGTCCGAATAGGACTTTCGCTGGTGTCTGGCCTGTTGATTCGTTAACAGCAGATCTGTAGGCCATTGTGAAGAACGGAAGGTATTGGTCCCAGTCTCGCTGATGATCGGACACCATCTTTGTCAAATATTTGCCAACTGTCCTATTCATCCGTTCTACCATACCATCAGATTGCGGATGATATGCTGTAGTTCTTGTTTTCTTCATGCCTAGTCTATCACATATTCCTTGGAATAGATCGCTTTCGAAGTTCCTGCCTTGGTCACTATGGATCTCCAAAGGCACTCCAAATCGGCTGATATATTCTTGGATCAACTTATCTGCAACGGTGGCGGCCTTCTGGTCTGGAAGTGCGTAAATCTCGACCCACTTAGTGAAGTAATCCATTACTACCAGCATGTACTTGCCCCCATTTTCACTTTCTGGAAATGGCCCAGCGATGTCCAAAGCTATTCTTTCAAACGGGCTTCCAACATTATATTGTCTCATAGGAGCTCTCCTTTTTCGGTAAGGCCCGTTACTCGTGGCACAAATAGTACATTTCTTACACCAGTCTTTTACATCGTCGGAACTGTTCATCCAATAAAACCGTTCCCGAATTCGCTGAAGGGTTTTCCTTACACCAAAATGCCCTCCCGATGGACTGTCGTGTAACTGACGAAGTACTTCGGCTATTCTGCTCTTTGGGATCACCAACTGTCTTCTCTTCTCTGAACCGTCATCATTTTCCAGGACTCGTTTAAGCAAGCCATCTTCGATGATAAATGAGTCCCACTGGGCCCAATACGTCTTAACTACTGAGCATAGGTTTGATATTTCCTGCCAAGGTGGTCGACGGTTTTCCTCTTTCCATTTTCGGATTTTCTGAATAACTGGATCTCTCTCTTGTTCTTCCCTGATCTTAGTAGGCGTCCAGTCGTCGTTGACAATCGTCGTTCTTAGCACTGCTGCTTCCTTGGATTCCGTTTTGTTGCAGTGGGAACACTCTGCTGAGCATGGCCTTCTGGAAAGAGAATCAGCGTTTCTGTGGCTAACTCCGGCCCGGTGCTCAATCTTAAAATCGTATTCTTGGAGTCGTTCGATCCACCTGGCTATCTGAGCCTCTGGATTCTTAAACTGCATCAACCACTTAAGGGCGGCATGGTCGGTTCGGATTAGAAACTTTCTTCCATAGAGGTATTGATAGAAGTGCTCTACTGATTTCACTACTGCCAGAAGTTCTCTTCTCGTGACGCAATAATTCCGCTCAGGTTTTGAAAGAACTTTACTAAAATATCCGAGGACTCGTTCCTGTCCTCCTTGAATCTGAGACAGCACTCCTCCAATTCCCACATTACTTGCATCTGTATCTAAGATGAACTCTCCTTCTGGCAGTGGATACCCTAAAATTGGTGCTGTTATTAAATGCTTTTTCAAGGTCTCAAAGGCATTTTGGCAGTCTGTATCCCAGCGGTAATCTCTTGCTTCCTCCGTAAGTCGCGTTAATGGCTTAGCGATATCTGCAAACTTCTTAATAAACCTCCGGTAGAAGCTAATTCTCTGTCTTCGAGATGTCTTCTTAAATTAGTCACTGTCAGCTCATAAATCGTAGCCATTTTCACAATTTATTTTATATTCACTTGTATTATTATTATAAGTCTAATTTATGTTCGATCTCACTCTGACACCATTTGTTGTGAATTTATTAAAAGGTTCAATATTTATAACACTTACGGATTTAATTTATTTCTTTATTTATATTAACTTATCTGACAATAATTTATTATATCCGTACGTAACAAATTCGCGAGCGCGGGTCTTGAGTATTAACTGGCCCTCCATATAAAAATGTTGTATTTATATACGAAATCCTGATATACTAGAACAGCATCGAAAGATCGCATTGTCTTGCATCGAAAAATCGAGAAACATCTAGTTGGAGAATTCACCATAATTTGAATCTAGAACCTCCGGCGAAATTTCTACAACAAAACAGAATATTAGTCATCATATATTTTACAGTTATTTTTAGGCCAGGATTTTTATCGTAACAATATGTTACTGAAGACCGCCGAGGTCTCAAAGGAAAAGGAAAACGGACTTACTCTAGTTTACATATGTTCTACTACAGCAAAGAAACGAATGACAACTACCAAATGCTAGAAATGTGGGAGTGCCTTGTGTGGAGAACATCAAATAAAAATATGTATGGAATGTGTACATCAATAGAAGTTTATCGTTTCTATATTTGTAATGTTTATTATATGCACAGGTTTATCATGTACAAATTATTACAAGATTCTGTTTTGTGTCAAAAGTATCTATTTTATGTAGTTTATGTTTGGATTATTAATATTTCAATGTTATTTATCTGTGTCGTTCCTAAATAAACTTTACTTGAAACTAAACCATTTTATTTTAATTAGATATAAAATAAAAAGAAAATAATACACCTAAATCAGTGAGTACCTACGTATAATTTACGTATAGTTAGCATTTGCGTATGTTAAAGAAACGATAGTATTCCAGGGTTAAACTATAAGTTATTAATAAAGGCTTATATAAATTAGTATTGCTTCCTGCACTAAAGCTAGAGAATACTAAATATTTTTTTTTATTTGGATGAATTTAAGGCCTCCTAAATTTGTGATTTGTTCATAATTTATTATTATCATCCTAAAAATATATTAAATTTTAATATCCAAACTTTTCTGAAAGGTATTATTCTTTTCAAAAATCCATAAATATCCATTAGGCCGCTGTCCGGCTCAAATATAGTATTTCAATGACTTTACGCCATCTGTCGTTTTCGTCTGAGAAAAATATATTTGAAATACTTTTCTCGGCTCTATTGGAATTTATTTCATAATTCATAAATGGCATTCCAATGAACGATGCTTGTGACCCTATTTTACCTTTCAAGAGAAAGACGCACAGAAATTATAATTATTTTATTATATTATATGAAGTGCTTTCTCAGAAATTGGAATAAATAAGAAATTGATAATTCTTGTCATATTTTTAAATTTTTATTTAGTTCATCGTTTCGAATATTTACTCAAATACTGATTGATGAAGTCAATAAGGCGTTAAAATTAGATATTTTAGATTTGAAGTAAAAATTTTTAATTATTATAGATTTTAATCGTTAAATTATAAGTTAACAGATGCTTTATAAATACCTGCATTTTTAAATAAACAAAAAGAGTCTGCGGGATCTTATGTTACTAAGTGCAGTCATTGTTCAAATTCCATTTATTGTTTTTTAATATTTTAATGTAAAATTAGGTCACTATTTTCCGTCACAAACCCTGCTGTGCAAAGGGCAACTGTAACTACCAACCGAGTTTCACTTCATAATAGTCTGTTTTTAAATCTTTCCAAGCAGAGCTGTAAAGTAAATTTTCGACAATCAGTCCTATTATTTTACATTTTTTGAAGTTTTCTAAAGTTATATTGATGTTTTGCGTTCCTTTTTTAATTTTCGTTTAGAATTCGAAACTGTTTAGTTTCTTTATTAAGACAACTAAAATATATTTTAATTAGTTTTATGAAAGTACATATACACGGTTCACAATTTGTTGATAGCTCACTACAAGTTTAACCCTAATTAGAAAACTGAAATACAGAGAGAATAGGTAATACGATATAATAGTAACAACCAACCTAAAACTGACGGTTTAAGAGGTTTTCGACTAACCCACCTTATATCTGAAGGAATACAATACCTTATAATCCTATTACGGGGGTATTTTGAATGGTTAGAAATGAACGACCAGTGTCGTAGAGTATATGATTGAAACATTTATTTGAACTAAATAGATATATTTTTTAAATTGTACTTATGTAAATTGTATTTTTTAATAAAACTTATTTATTTTATTCAAAAATAAAAAGTTTCTTGCCATTTGTAAAAGATACATTTATTTAATTAAGGAAAAAGGCGCCAAATGTCGCCCGGCAAAATTTCTAATGTGTTTTAAATGGATCCATTATTTTCGAATCCGGAGAAAACTAATAAATATTTTTGAAAAATTTAAAAGCAGCATGAAAGATTACATTATTACAGAAAGTCCCTGAAAACTTTTACAATGTTTATTTTAATATGTTATGTAACAGGGGTGAAAATAAAAGAGAAAATATAGTATAATTTTTAACTGAAAATATTGCATGCAAAAGAAACTTTTTATTTATTCCCAAAAATATTTCATTTTGCATTTAAATTTTTCAAAAATGCTTTTTAGTTTTCTCAGGATTTGAAAAAAAAAATGGATACATTTAAAACACATTGAAGATTTTGACAGGCGACATTTTGCGCCTTTCCCCTTTAATACCTTACGATTACAACTACTATTACTTACCTTATACAATTACGATTAGAAAACTATTCAAATTCAAAATAAATAGGATCAACTTCGGAATCCGAGTCTTCTTGAGGGTTAATAATTAGGTTAATAATATCTACGGTCGCATTAATTATATTATCAAGATCCCACATTTTTTGTTCTTCTTCTATTACATGTCTTACTGCATCTTTCCAGTTTTGTTTTGTAATATGTTATAAAGACTCGTATAACAATTCACGTACAGCTGGTATTTTATATGACGTATTTTTTCTAGCCACATAACTTTTCATTTGTGCCCAAATGAGTTCAATTGGATTTATTTCGCAGTGGTAGGGTGGAAGTATAAAGACTGTGATGTTTCGCCTTTCCGCCATTTTGTCAACTACGTATTTTTTGAACTTAGATTTGTGTTGCCGGGCAATTTTTAAAAGTTCTGCTTTTACCATTCCATCTTCGTAAGGCAGATACTTATTCCGCAGCCAGTCAAAAATATCCTGTTTATTCCACGCATTCGTTAGAAGTCTTTCTACTAGTCGTGAATGATAAGGTGCATTATCTAATACTATAATTGAATTTGGTGGTATGTGTTCAATCATTTGCTTAAAATACTATTCGAAAACATCAGCTGTCATCTCCTCGTGATAGTCTTTTGTGCTTTTGGAATAAAATTCCAACAAACCATGCTTAACAAATCCTTTTTCACTGCCATTACCAGAAGATGGGGAGATACCAGTAGACCAACCTTCCATAAAGGCTTGCCTGGAGCTTAATATATTTTTAACTGACAAAATTTTTTTTAGAGTAAAACCTGAGTTTACCCACGTTTTATCCTGGTAGAAGATGGGCCTTTCTTCAGCCCGGAATTTTCGTATGAATCTTAGATAATTTCATCTCCAACATCATCTTCTCGTCCCGGTTAATCAAAAGTGATTTTCGGTCTGATTTCTTCTACCGGAAATTTAATTCTTTTAAAACTTGCCTGGAGAAGGACCTCTGGAGAAGAGCAGCAGGAAAATCAAGAAGAGATCGGATACCAAATGAGAGAATACGTGAAATGATGGGAGTCAAGCATACAATAGTTGATGACATAAAAACAAAACAGTTAATATGGTACGGCCATGTACAGAGAATGCCAGATGACAGGATTCCAAAACAGATTTTGACGTGGACACCACAAGGGAGAAGGAAAATAGGAAGGCCGAGAAAAAGCTGGAGAGAGGGAATTGAAAAAGAACTAGAGGAAAGAGAAATCCCTCCAGGCCTATGGCTGAATAGAGAAGAATGGCGGTTAGGAGTCGGAAGGCGTTGGAGAACGCTGTAAACCGATAGTAGTAGTAGTTAAAACTTGCCACAATTTAGTTCGTCCGATATGAGGCAAATCCGGGTCGTCTCTAACTTCTTGTAAAATTTTGTTTAGGTTAGGTATTTTTTTTTGAAAAAAAAAACCATGAATTTTCCTTCGAATACCATTTTTGGCAAATTCATCAATTTCAATAGGCTTTTTCCCTCTCTTTAAGTTTTGGTTTGTGTTTGGGTTAGCTATACCGTGTTTTTTTCTTTCTGATAGGAACCTATATAAAGTTGACCTTCCTACGCCAGTCATGTTTGCACAACTTTCGCCTATATTGCGAACAGTGTTTGTGGGATTCTGAGAAACCAGTGCATCGTGAAAATTCAGGACAATAGTCTTCTCTCTTGGTGACTAGACAGACTTACTGACTGTACGCAACAGTACCGGTGTAGACGGTGATGATGAAGCCATCACAAACAATCCAACAAAATGAGCACGAGCGAAAGGTACGTATATGTTCGTAGGTATATGGAATAAAAAATCACTCACGCACTGCATATAATTCGCAAAAGAAATATTCGAGACGCTAATTACTGCCGTAGACGCGGAAACACCGACGAACCGTAAATTACATGCGATCAAAAACGTACTAAACAAAAAAATTGTTTTCGTTCGTAATAACTTCACCCTTTCAAGTTAAGTTTCGAATATAATTATATTATTAAAAATCTGGGGAATTCCATCTTAATTATCTTGCAACGAATAGTACATTCGGATATGAATTCCAGGTTTTCTAGTAAAGTGATAAAACGCGAAGATTAGTATTGAAATATCCAAAGAGATAAAGTATTCTTATTTACAAAATTGTTAAAGGTTAAATTCTTATTTTTATTAATATAATATAATAACCAACATTAGTCGTGAAAGTTTTAATTGTTTTTTTGCTAAATATATTAGTATTAAAATATTATCAATATTATATATAACAGTATTAAAACATTATATTATTATTTAGTGAATAAACACCTTAGGAACGCCTATGATTTACGACCGTTTTATGAGTTTGAGGCATATTTCGTGCTCTCAACAATTTGTGAACAGAGAATAGTAAATGTTGAGATTAGAATACTTCACAAGCCACGTTAAAATGAAAAACAATATACAGTGCTAGTCAAAAGTCTTCCCCCCTCGTATCTTTTGAACGGTTATACTTATCATAGTAAAATTTAAAGGCAGGTAATCAACAGATGTAGGCTTCTTAACTAGTCATGAAAAGTGACAGATGACGTTACAGCGCAACTGTGACAGATAATTTTAAACTGCACCTTATGGCAAATGATACATCGTTTGAAAGATATTTAAAATACCTATTTAACCATACTAATTTTATTTTAGTTTAAACCCATTTAAAATAAATAAATTAAATAAATACTAAAAATGTAGTTTCGCATTTAATTAATAAATACTAAAACCTCCGCCTCTGGTTACTTATCAAAAAGTTGACGTTTTTCAATTTTCTAATTATTTTTACGTCAAAGTCAACTTTTTTGACAATTAACCAGAAACGAACGTTAAAATGTTTATTAATTAAATGCGAAACTAGAATTATTTTAATATAGATTTTCAATTATACTAATTTTGTTTGGATTTAAGATGATCTTGACGAATAAATTAAATAAGTACTAAAATTCTAGTTTGGCATTCAATTAATAAAAATTTTAATGTCCATCTTTGGTTATTTGCCAAAAAATTGGTTTGTTAATTTTCTAGTTATTTTTAGTTTGCAAAAGTGTTTATAGCTTAATATTTAGTAACGTTCACCTAACATTCTAACAAATGAATTTATAAAACAATTTTTACAATGTTAAAAAAATATTTAAAAAATAATAATATTCTTGTAATATCGATGTGATCCTAGAGATATACCACTTTATGCAATTAACGAGTCAAAAGTAGAAATAATGCTCTGCCGTGTTAACACAAAAGGGCGTATCTGGTTTAAACAAGTTTGCGAGAAAAATCAGTTTTAGTGGTTTTGATGAGGTGTTTTGTATAAAACTTAATGAGGTCGCTGGTTAAATGATATTAGATAAATAATTATAAAGTAAAAATGTAATATTTTGTTTGTGAATAAATTAGCGACAAATAGCAAACACAACTGTCAGTAAATTACGAAATTAACTGGTCTTACTCATTATTGATGTTTGTACAAAGAATATCGAATTACCCTTTGAAATATTGATGGATTCTTAGCCAAGGAGATCTCGTTGGTACGTCGGGACGCCCGCCGACGCGGCTCTATGGCACGAGAGCCAACAAACTTGGTGTGTTTCGTTCGCTGTCTTGGGATGAAGTGTCTTGAGATTGCAGGTCAGAAAAGAATCTTTTGGCCGTTGGGTGTAAGAGGATACATCAATAAATCACCCTATTGTATTATGATTTTGAATGCGATAATTTAAGTTAATTGAGATCGTAATACGAAACCGTACACTTATGTGCACATTTGTGACACAGAATACAAAAGAGAAGTCAAATTCTCCGTACTTAAAACATAATATATAAGATGGCCAGTTTAACAATTTTACAGGAAGCAATATATTTTACCAAAGTCGTTAGAATACAGTATTGAATTAGATAAAATTACAGTACCGTAACAGAAAAATATTAAATGTAAAAATAAGAAAACAAATAGTATATACTTTCCCAAACATGAGGCAATCGTGATTTTTTAAAAAGTTGTAACTTGTTCCATATAGAAGTTAACAAATAGGTTTATACTATCATGTGACAGATTTTGGTAGAGTATCAACTTGGGAAAACAACACTTTTGACAGATACGCCTTTTTCACTTAACAGGAGGTATACAATTAAGAACTTAACTACATGACTTTTTAAAAATATTTATTGCATTAAACAAATGAACGTTACAATATTAATGTTGTATTAATTTCGTAAGTTATTCTTAATAATTAGGAAAAGTTAAAAAAGTAAACAACAATACAGACTAACTAAAATATCATACTCAGTCAATCAAATATAAATAATTAATACTTAATTTTCTGCTCCGAACTAGATATTATATTATATTAATTATCAATTATTGTGTCCACATTTTCGATGACAAAAATATTTTTCCAAAATGTAATGCGATTTGGGGGCATTATTTGACCAATTTTAGTGATTATATTCTGTTTTCTTTCCATGGTAATACCTCGTGGTTGAGAGATAGAGAGTGGTTTTGCAATGCCAATTTTTTGGATATTAGCCTTTAAAAAATTGGCAGTTATGATTTCTCCTTTAAAACTAGTTTTATAACCTAATGTATGGAAACCTCTCATGAACTAAACTTCCACCATTTGTTGAAGGTACGGACGAGGGACCAACCTTGTTATTTTATATTGAGATGATTCGTCTTTCCAGTTGTAAAAATCATTAAAAACCACGTCGATAACTTCGACATTACGTGTTGATGTTTTAACCGCATTTACAAAATCAACGAAGTCATAAACTTTACCTTGTGGATTTAGTGATTGCTCGACTCTATGGTGAAATGAGTCAGCTGCCATAAATGTATGACCTGACTCAAAATATCTTAGAGTTATTTTCCTAATGTTCAATTCTAATGAGTTTACAGCATACACAAAAAATGTGTACAAGCACCAATTTTTGTTCTGACCGAAACAATTATCCACCCAAACAAAAACTTTTTCGGAATCCCTAATTTTGTTTAAAAATGCATAAAATGTGCTAACAATATCAGCCTTTTTTGTCCAGAAATAGCTTCATGCCATAGAACAGCAACTGTAGAAGTTTTAGAAGTACCAACTGGAACAAAGCTCTCATTAAAGGCTATCAGTCTAGGAGTAAATATAATTTCTTTGAAAGTATCGCATCTTGGGAGCATAATCACCTACAAAAAGATCAATTTACAATAACTTCAGAACCAAAAATATTTACCTTGACACATAGGTACAAGGTAACAATTTGTATTTGTTTGGCCTTTTATATAAATTAGTAGAAAATATACTTACTAGTTGTTTCTGCAAAATTATTATCAATATTTATTATGAACAACAAACTAAACACATTCTATGAAAACACGAAAGTTTACTAGTTTTCGCGCCAACATAATAATATCTTGAAATGTTAACTGAATAGGCCGTATCTGCCGAAAACTTTTTAGTTACGGCTTTTTGTGTTAACATTTATAGTTGCGGCTTTTAAAGCTAACATTTTAGTAGAAAATTCAGATACGGCTATTAATTTAAGCAGTATATATCCGGTTTTATTGCAGATACGGCTATGAACCCCAGGTCGATTTATAGAAAAGATTACTAAATAACTCGTGGGATATGAAACTCGTTTTTAATAAAAATTGCAGTTACGCCCTTTTCAGTTAACACGGCAGTGCTTAGAAACAGTTTTTTTCAAGTTTTGACTATTGAAGAAAAAAAAAACAAGTGGTATAACAAAATTAAAGGGTGCGATCAAAAATATGCGGAAATTTGATCATTTAGCTATTAGATTTTAAGGTTATCAGCCAAAGTGGGAAAATATTAGAAAAACACGATTTTTTCGCAATTAGAGAATTTGTAAGTTAAAAATGGTTATTTTAACAATAATGATTCATAACCCGTAAGAAAACAGATGCAAAAGCATACATCTAACTATTTGATTTTGAGGTAAGGTAAAAAATAAGTGAGAAAGGGATAAAAAACGTGTTTTTTTTGAATTTTATCTTTATGAAAAAGTTATATGGGGAATTTTACAAAAGAATGTGATAATGTGAAAGAAAAAATTTTGAAATATCAACTGAGGTTTGAGGTTAGGTGCAATCAGTTAGTAAAAAAAACGGTTTTTTTAAATTTTTTGATGCTTTCCGCTCAGAAATTGAAAATTCTGCCTTGGCCATTTAAAAGAACGAAAAAAAATACATAAAAAATTACTATTTAAAAGTAAGCCAAAAAATATTAACATAACCTATGAAATTATTGAAAATTTCAATGGTTTTTCCTGAACTCAATTTTGAATATAAAAATTTGAAAAAATCAGTCTATTTTGAATTCAATAGAAACATCTTCATAATTTTTTACAGATTTGTTAAAGCAACATTATGTTCAAAAAAAAAATAAAGTCGAAGAAAGCTTCTTTTTAGATTTGAGAGGTTCTATGGACTCTGGGAAGCTAAAAATTTGTACGAAGTCATGTTTTTATATGCTTTATTGAAAGCACAAGTCGCGGTGCTGATCGATGCGGGGGCACTTTGGACTATCTTATCCCGCTATAGCCTTTAGATATTTTTCAATACACATTTTGTGAACTTTATTAATATAAAGCTCCTCTGCTAAGTACATTTTAAAAGATTCTGTGAGGTTTTAATGACCTTTTTGGCCTTTAAACGAACTAATGAGTTATTCTTTTTTTTTTTAATTTGATTTACCATTGAAGAAATTTTATAATTTAAATTAACTTATATTCTGACCAGGTAAATTAACAAGACTAATATGCAAATGTTAATACATTTGCATATATAGTATTATCGTCATTTCTAAAATTTAGCTGTCTTGTTCTGTTATTGCTAGACGACTGCTAAACAAAACACGTTGAAGATAAATTGACATTATAACTGCAAGTTCAACTAGTTTATACAAGCCACCGACGGTACAAACTATTACAATAGTTATTGCACATGTAGAATCACGTAGAATATAACTTATGTATATTCATGTGGGCTCAGAATGTAAAATACGAGTAGCTGTATTGTAAAGAGGGAACAATTCGGATGTTACTTTGTTCGTTCTAAAACTCTTCGGTATGATGTCTTTCTACACGAACAAAAAGCTGCTGTATTAATCTATTGACGTACAATAGCAATTCACTTGGCTGATTTTTGCCCTAATTCACATTTGTTTCATAAAATAAATAAAAAAACAGCACAAAAAAATTGATAAAATCAAAATGGAAAGTTTATGTAAGTAAAACTGAAATAGTGATAATTTGTAATTCTTGAAAAAAATTAAAAGCATTTATTTTGAAATTTGTAACCAAATTTAATTATTGATCCCTCATTATTCATCGTTCGTCACGTAAAATGGACTCTTCCAACTGTTTAATGTGACTACTATTTCGTAAAATGCCCTATTTAATATGCGCTAATTTAAAAATCTCTTTCAAAGTATAAATGAAAAAGTTTCACTTAAAATGTTTTACTAATAACCCTTTTTGTCACACTTTAATACAATTTTTAAACTGATAATTGTAAAAATCCGACATTATCTTTATATGAAATTATTTTAAAATGTATAAAATAGAAATTAAAGCCCGATTTCATGACAACTTAAACTAAACCTTAACTAATGTTCACTTTAGACTAAAGAATAATTAAGTGTCAGACCCAGTTTTATAATATCTACAGCTCTTTTCAATATTAAAATTAAATATTAGTTATATTTCTTTTTTTCTATCAATGTTGCTTTATTATCATCGAAAAAACCTTATTTTTCTTATTGTTAGACTCCCTTTATAACGATAAATGAAATGGCAGACTAATTACCTCGTTATTAGCCGATCTCGTTATATCAGACAACAATAATCCTGTGCATACATATGTATATGTAGTTTTCTAAAACATTAACTTCCTATAGTAAAAGCCATTCAGAGCAATATAAGATGCTAAATATTGTTTGAATGGCGTTTTTCAAAAAAAGTTGTTTACTTTTATTGTCAATGATATACGTTAAAACAAAAAGTCTGTACTTAAATTGTTTTTCCAACTACATAATGTATAAAGCGTATTTTCAATGATAACATAAATTATTGCTTCTGAAATTAGAAGAAGTCTGTCATTTTTGACTGCTTTAAATTGTCTAGTATCGTTATATCTATCATATTTTCTATAGATGTGAAATAGTTTTATGCTTTTTCATTTGCGTTTTGTTTTGGATAAAGTTTCTTAAAACGTTTAAAGCACTTTCCACATCTTGTCTATTAGAACCTTATTGCGTAGATTCACCGCGATTGTCTTCTCCATCTTCATCACTTTCGTCACTGACGATAACGCGCTCCGCCGGCGGATTTATTACTGCCGCAATAATTGCACTATCCGTCGGAAGATCACAAACAATGAAGTCATCATCAGTGGCAATGAATTCAGCAAACTCGTCATCATTGTTCAGTTGGGTTAGTTCTTGACCTTGCTGTTGACCTCAACCACTCTGCTACAGGATAATTATCTTCTTCGTTTTCTACCCCGCATGACCGAAACATTTTCTGATGGTTTTTTTATCTACGAGTGTCCATGCTTTATGAATGAAATTTATGGCATCTAATAAAGTAACAGGGGATTCACTACGGTTTTCCACATTACTCAGGATCCGCTTAACTAAAAGTTTTCTGGGAACTTTAAGGGACCTTATGATGCCCTGATCCATCGGTTGCAGAACAGATGTGTAATTTGGAGGTAAAAAAAGAAGTTGAATGTTTTTTAAACCGTTAATTTTTGCATGGGCAGTACAATTGTCAACAATTAAAAAAATCTTTTGATGTCCCAACTCTCTGTCCTACTTCAAAAGTTCTCCACTGAAAATGTCTGCTGAGATCCTTGATTTTTTATTAAATTTATATGTGACAGGAAGCTGATTCACACCTCTGAAACATCGTGGTTTTTGAGATTTCCCAATAATGACTAATTTCCTTTTTTCGGAACCTGACATGGCACACGCGAGTACAATTATCCTTTCTCTTGATAACTTACCACCTGTGCAACGTTCATTTTTGAATTTGAGGGTCTTCTCTGGAGTATGTTTAACCCTAGAAAGGTGGACTATTATTTACTGACAGTTATGGTGGACTATCGTAATTTTTACGACATCTAACAAAAAATTGAAAAAAAATACAAATATAATTATAAACACTTTTATTACAATAAATTAGAAAAAATGTAAGTATTAGTAAGTGGTACACATATAAATAAAGTCGATGTACACTACTCGTTTGCACACATTGTACATATATTACCTCGGTGTTCGCCACATATAGCGTGATGGCATTGGTTGCAATATGTGGTAGTCATGCGCCTCTTTTTACTCGGACAATGGAAACATGCCTTGCGTTTCTTTTTTTCAGGTAACGGACGTTCAACTTCTTCGGAAATTTTGAGGACATCTTTAATATTTTGCTTAAGATTTCGACGTAAAGTTGGAATACACAATCGTTCTCTCAGCCAGGGTTCGGCGAGATGACGAGCCAATTCAACCATATATTCGTATCTGGATAAAACTGTTCTGTTTGCTTTTAATGTGTTTGTGGTGTAAATAACATACGAGTTAATACTTGCAATATTAATCATATTATAGAAGATACACAAAGGCCATCTCCTCGTTTTACGACCCGCATTCATATTCGAACACATTTGATCAAATGTATCCACTCCGCCTTTTGTTCCATTATAATCAGTTATTATAGTGGGTTTGCCATTTATTTTGGAAACATCAGCACCTTCGTGAAGTGTTGAAAGAAGTAAAACTACCTTATTTTTCTTTGGCATATATGATACCAATGTCTTTCTTTTATCAAAACAAAACATAGATGTATTGGGGACTCTGTTCTTTACATTTAACAATTCCTGTGGAATTTCTCTTTTATTTTTGCGAAGAGTTCCGATAATTGTCAGTTTGTACTGATCTTTTAATAACTCCTCTGCTAAGCTAACTGATGTAAACCAGTTGTCCATGGTAATATTTCTGTTACTACCATGAACTGATTTTGTAAGTTCCTTTACAAAATATGTACCCAACGGCAAACCATTTGTATTGGTTTTCTTGCCTAAATAAGGAATAGCATCGATCATATATTTCGAAGAGCTGTCACACATCATTACGATTTTGAGACCATACGAATTAGGTTTATCAGGTAAATACATTCGAAAAGGGCAACGTCCTCGAAATCCTACTAACTGTTCATCAATAGTCAAATAGGATGAAGGTGTATATGATTCTCTGCAGGTGGTAATAAAAATGTCCCATATTTCGCGTATATGCGCAAAAGGATCATCTTGCTGCCTTTCTTTTCGTGTTTCTTTTTCATCAAACCTAAGACAGTTTATGAGATATTTAAAACGCTGACCACTCATGCAAGCCTGATAAAATTTTCCTGATATATTACTGTCAAACATATATTTCACAGATAGATGACTGTCTTTATTTGCTGCAGACATTATCAAAATTGCCAATAAAGCTTGTAGCTCATTTTTACTCATGTCAGAAATATTAGGACGACTGGCATATTTTTTAGATTGTCTTGTAATTTCAGTATTTGAGTGTAACAGAGTACGACATAATATATCCTCTGAAAAAAAATGTAAGAAATATTCTTCAACTTTTGTGTAGTTTTTGGCATTTCCTTTGGGACCAGCTATAAAATGAATAATATTTCTAGTTGCCGTTCTTTTTGACAATGAAGGTATTTTGTTTGACCACTTATGCCCGTTTTTACCTTTTAGAGCCTTTCCCGGATTTACAATAAACTGAGAAACAGTGGAGTTCTCACCTGATGTTCCAGGTACTTCTTCTGTAGATTTTTCGCTTTCCACCACTATTGCTTTTATATCTGCATCCATTAAATTTACAGATGAACTGGATACACTGGATGGCTGGAAAATTTTGGAATTATCACTATTTTTAGAGTCATCTTCTTCATCTGAATCGTCCGATTCAAACTCCAAAGCATCTTCTTCTAACTCCCAGTCACTTCCACTATCTTCAAAAGGTTCCTGCTCACTATCTTCACCATTCATTATACGCTGTATTTCATCGTTTATTTCACTTGCCGTTAAAGGTTTTCGTGATGACATAGTGCTACAATTAAATAAAATAATATTTACTACAAATATAAAAAAGAATTAGATAATGACTTACCAAAAACGTCACCGGCGTCCAAATAAACTTGAGAGAAAAAAACTAACGTAGAAGGTGGACTTTCGTAAAATTGACGACGTGCCCTCAAAAAATCTAATACATAAATACAGTAGTGGAGAAACGCACTCACCGCCTGTTAAATCAAGACTAAAGAAACAGCTACTGAGAAGTGTATGGGCAGAGGTTACGCGACTGCACCCGAACTGCGGCGAAAACCGAGGAGCGTCGTCAAATTTACGATAGTCCACCTTTCTAGGGTTAAAAAAAGTCCCAGCTTGTCAAAATTAAGAACATTATCGTCACTGTAATTTTATCTTATTGTAGACCATGACTTCAACCCGTTGTCGGTGACTTCTTTGAAAATACTTTGTGATTCACCGCAAATTTTTTTAAATGCAATTTCGTGCCTGGCCTTAAAACTGCTCATCCACCCACTTAATGCTTTAAAATTCTCATCACCACCTAGCTCCTGCGAAAACTGTGTTGCTTTTTCTTGAAGCAGTGGTCCACTTATTGGAACAATCGCAGCCCTGCTTAGGGCAAACCATTTGAACATTGCTGTATCGAGTTCTTTATTAGGTGCGGCACGTAGTTTTTTCAATCTACCGGAAAATTGCTTTGAAATTCTTGTGTTTATTTTTGAGCATGGTAGATAGAGTGAAACTTGAAATTTCTCTTTTACGACAAACTTTTGCTTTCTTCTTACCATTCTTAACTTCTTTAAGGATGTTAATGTTCTCTTCTAAAGTAAATGCTTTTCTTTTAGGAGTCATAGTGTGAAATCTATGTGACTATGTAATCTACAACATAACTTTTAAGACGCAAAAGCACAATCAGGAAACAAACGATAAACATCTATGACAAAAACATCTGTGAAATGAAATTCTGGTAAAATTTGTTATGTTTTTAAGCCGCTTTCCGTAGTTTATTAGGTGCGAAGAGTCATAAATTGTAAATTTTCGACAACACAATATCGGTCAGTAGATTAAACAGAAGAATTTTATTGCGCGCGGTAGTTAAAAAGGTTATTAATTTATAGCCACAGCCGGGCGAAAAACGTAAAAAAACACGTTTTTCGATCTTATTTTCTCTCGTTATAACCAAATTTGCCTCGCTACAGAGAGTTATAGTTTAATAGAAATTTCACGGGACATCTAATGTACCTCGTTATAAACGAAACCTCGTAATAACCATGTTCGTTATAGAAGGAGTATACTGTATATTAATTTGTGTGTAAAATTATTATTTGTTATTAATTATGTCTGTATCAAAAAAGTAGTTCTTCAAATTTAATAAAAAGGGAAACTTTTACTTATTGTGGAAGTAGCCAAATATAAATTAATTAACTAAAAAACCAAAAAAAAGTTTAGAAAACTGGAAGTTTTCAATGGAGAGAATAATCGATAGATAAGAGGAGAAAGAAGAGGTCAACACCTTCGTTCCGTCGAAATTTTTGATATGCTAAGGTTGAATTTCAAGCCATTGATTTAACTGATTCAGGCCATTGTAGCATTTCAAATCCCATTGTATATGTTAAAACACCGAAATATTTTCTCAATCCTCTTGCGTCATTGGGATTGATACTATAAACATTTCTGGTTTGTCTGTAATAATTTTAATGATATTTCTTTAATCGTAAAGCCGCTTTAGGATATACTGCGCGTCAAATAAACAGAAATTTTTGGTTTACGTGATTTATACGATTATATGATTATAATATGTCACTCTGCATGGATTGTCGAAGTGGTCACTTCATTTTTTAGTCCAGATTTTCTTTAAATTCGTTATAATGTTTTCGTATTCGTTATTGAAAATTAGTTAGTGAGCAGTTAAATGTGTAGTTTAAGATGGCAAGACCACCCCTCTGGAACGGTGGTTAAGATTTCAGCCGGAACACGGTTAATCCGGCACTACCCTGAGGTCTTCTGGCCTAGTGTCCTACGCGGCCGAAAGATGCCAGGGTGTCTTGTTCCGTGACGTGGATGTCCAAAAAAAGGTTTCTCCCGCCGTTGGCTATCAGAATTCAATGGATACCTTCTTAGGCTCTTACTGGAATCTGGCAATACGGCAATTAAAAAAAAACGGTCAAGTTTGATTTTAAATTTTGAAGGAGAAAGATCTCAGTGGGGGTATTTTTCAAAAAGCCGGCAAATATTTTAAGTGGAAATGGGAATTTTATTCAAATATTCGATCTTTCAGTGTTTTGTTGAGTTAATGACTGATTTGTTCGTGCTGTGTTTTATTTGAGAGATTTGAAAAACAGCGTTACAACAATTTAAGAGGTCCACATGGTTTCAAGCAAGAACTTGGGTATCCGAGTTTTGAAGATTGCAATTTGTTAATCCGAGGACCGAATCCAGTGTTCAACTTCCAAAGAATTGTCTATTTGTTTTCCCAAGTCATTTCAGCGAGTTTTGAAGATTGCAATTTTTTAATCCGAGGACCGAATCTAGTGTTCAACTTCCAAAGAATCGTCTATTTGTTTTCCCAAGTCATTTTAGACTAAATTGCAGCTTCTGGGACGCATTTGTGTTATTTTGCAGTGTTTTGGATCCAGTTCCAAGCCCTAAAACTTTTAAAGGAAATACATCAGCCAGTGGTACTTTTTTGTTAAATTTTTTTCTAAGTTAAAATAGACATTTTTCATTAAAATAAAGAATTTGTTTTCATGACAAGTTAAAAAATTGTAATAAATAAAATTATAAGTTTTATGGATTGGCTAATTATCATATTATTCTTCTTTAAATGCAAATAATTTTAAAAATTTAATCATTTATTCAAAAAGTTAAAAGTTTTAGTATTTACTTTTGACATATGACAGTTAGTATTATCTCCTTCGGACATTTGATACATGACCATAAATTTAATATGTTTCGTTTTGAAGGTTAACCTCAATGTAAGTTCCGTTGAAAAATTTAGATATTTTTATTTTAATATTAATTTAAATTCCTATAGTGTTCCCAACGTCTAGAGTTTGTTGCAAACCGATAGAACCATTGGAAGTTGTTTTTATCTTCTTTTAATTTTATTTTTTTAGTTTTAACTGTTTAACTATTTATGTAAAGTTGTAATAAACATGGGATGTTTCTCTGTAAACCAAGTGTAGTATTATTTTCTTTAACCTTCAGCCGGGCGCGCCGCAGTAATTTGCTGCGTAAACTCAATATTTCCAGGTAAAGTGTTAACGAGATACGCTATGTATAACGATATTTTTAAAATTCCCTTATCGGTTAATCCTTAGTCGGTACCCATCATCGTCTTGTGAAATCCAAATCCAATTAGTTATCGTACTTTATTGTGAATAGTACATCGAGGCAGACAATTGCTGCAAGGCGCCTGGTAGTGAAATTCGCGCAATTTTTTTTTGAAAAAACTAATATATTATATATCTTTTTCGAGAAATTGAAATTTTATTGGTAAGTAAAATTGTTAATAATATAATTATTTATAAGAATTAATAATAATATATATGAAACAATATAACCAGTCTCTATTGGAACCAAAGTGCTGAAATAAAGATGGGCAACTTACACAGTGGGAAGATAGATATTAAAAAGGGTGTATACGACAGGGATGCGTCCTCTCGCCGCTCCTGTTCAATATATACTCTGAACAAATCTTCAGAGAAGCACTGGGAGAAGTTTCGGACGATATCAAAGTAAACGGAGAGGTAATCAATAATATTAGATATGCTGACGACACAGTTATTATCGCAAATGACTGCAACGAGCTTCAAAGACTCATGCAAAGCATACACACAGCAAGTCAAGAATATGGTTTAGAACTCAATACAACCAAAACTAAATGCATGCTCATCAGCAGAACACAACAACCTCCGATGCAATTGACATTAAACAACCGAAAAATAGAACAAGTGGAGACATACACATACCTTGGAACCACAGTCAACACAAAATGGGACCAGTCAACAGAAATAAGATCACGAATTGAAAAAGCGCGAAACGCGTTCAACAATATGAAAAAGTGGTTCACAAGCAAAATTTCAATGGAACTAAAATTAAGACTGGTCAAGTGTTATGTCTTCCCGGTCTTGTTCTATAGAGCAGAGGCATGGACCACAACGGAAGCCACCCTAAAGAAACTACAATCCTTTGACCTGTGGATATATTGCCGTATTCTTCGGATATCCTGGACAGACCACATCACTAACGTGGAAGTAATGCAGAGAATAGGCAAAAGCAAAGAAATAATCTTCACCGTAAAGAAACGGAAGCTTGAGTACTCTGGACATGTCATGAGGCATACTAAGTACCGGCTGCTACAGTTAATAGTCCAAGGAAGAATCGACAGTAGGAGGGGACCGGGAAGAAGACGACACTCATGGATGCATAACCTGCGACAATGGTTCGGACTAACATCGACCGAACTGTTCAGAGGTGCCGTAAACAAAGTCAAAATAGCCTTGTTAATAGCCAACGTCCGAAACGGTAGGGCAAAGGAAAAAGAAGAAGATATATGAAACATATTAGATTATTGTAGAATTCTATATTATAACATATTTTATAATTTTAGATTACGCCATGTCTCGTAAAAATCCAAAGGAAGTATTAACCCCAGCACAATTTTAGAGGAAATTCTATATAATATGACAGATACTGAAGATGAAACAGATGAAATATTGGAAAGTGATAGTGATTTTGATGAACAACAAATTGAGGAGAACCACGACGATACATGTTCAGAGTAAGATATGTCAGATGAGGAGGAAGTGTTTTACGAAAACGTTGAAGATACATTCATTGGCAAGAATAAAACAAGTAAGTGGTATAAAACTTCTTTTGTCACATCTAAGACAAAGCAACAAAATATAATGAGAGTACCACCGGGATTAAAAGGAACTGCACGTCAAATAAAAACAGAAATTGATGCGTTTTTTACTATTATCAATATTGATATGGTTGATGAAATTCTAATTTTTACCAATTTATATATAAATGAACATAGAGATAAAACGCAATATTTGATAGGTAGAGATTGCTGGAATGTGGACAAGAGTGAGTTATTGGCCTTTTTTGGACTTCTCTATTTGATTGGCATTAAGCACGGCAATCACACAAATGTGATGGAACTTTGGGAAAAAGATGGCACAAGGATTGATATTGTTCGAGCAGTAATGAGCTAAAAACGTTTCCTATTTATTGCACGTTCATTGAGATTTGATGATAAACATACAAGGAGTGATAGATGTAAAATAGACAAGCTGTCGGCCATTAGATCGTTTTTTGACAAATTTATAAAAAATTGTCAAAACTCATACAATTTGTCAGAGTATACAACAATTGATGAAATGCTCCATCCCTTTAGAGGTAGGTGTAGCTGGATACAATATATACTTAACAAACCTGCTAAGTACGGGATAAAAATGAACGCGTTATGTGATGCTCAAACATTTTATACCGCCAATTTAGAGATAGATTGCGGTAAAGAGTGAAGTGGCCCATACGACGTATCAAATTCGGCCTTTGACGTTGTAAAACGTTTAATAGAGTCCGTAGAAATGACAGGAAGAAACATAACAACAGATAATTTTTATACTAGTATTCCATTAGCTAGATATCTGCTGCAGAAGAAATTTACTCTGCTTGGGACGCTGGAGAAAAACAAAAGAGAAAGTCCTTAAGAATTTCTTCTACACAAATCAAAGGCAGTTCAATCTAGCATATTTGGATTTCAAAAAGATTATATGATTACCTCTTACGTGCCGCGTAAAAGTAAGTCAGACATATTATTATCGTCTATGCACAACCAAAGTACAGTTGACATGGATACTAAGAAATCACAGTTGATTTTAGATTACAATAAAACAAAAGGAGGAGTTGATACTGTAGATAAATTATGTTTATTATACAGTGTCTCACGAATTACTAAAAGATGGCCGTGTGTTATATTCTATAATTTAATGAATATTGGAGGCATAAATGCTTTTGTTCTACATTCCGCTGCAAATTCTGGAAAATCACTCAAAAGGAGACATTTTCTCAAAAACCTTGCAATGAACTTGATGAAAGAACACCTTCATACACGATCACAAATTAAAACATTTCCACGTGATATAACCGAATTCCTGTCCAGGATGTTTCCAAAGCAACCAGTACCCCATCAAGAAGACGAAAATCCTGCTAAACGTGGTAGATGCTGCAATTGTTAAAGTGAAAAAATCAAGTCGTATACCTCTATGAAATGTACACAATGTAGTGCATTCACTTGTAAAAGACATTCTAAATCTAATATTGTATGTATTAATTGGTATAATCAAATAAATTAAAAGTTTTTTCTGTACAATTTATTAGAATTAGTTAAATTAATAAAGCGTTTTTATTTTTTGACAAAATAAATAACGATACAGTTGATCAATAATTAAAAGTGTCGAAAACAATAAGAAACTACATGGCAGCAAATTGCTGCGGCGTGCCTGATGATGTAATTCTTTAGGGCGCGCCTGGCCGAAGGTTAAAAAGATTTTAACCCTTTTATTTTTTTTTTTGGAAAAAAAAGCCTTTCTTTCCATCCAGCAGGAAGATTATTGTAAACGGCGTCCTTTTTAAATAGTTTAGCAACCTTCTTGTGTTGTGTTGCTCAGGAAATCTATGTAAGTATTTTTTTGATTTATTTCTTTGTAGTTACCCCTTTCCAATCTCCATTTTATTCATTTACTTACAACTCAGCTCTAAAACCAAATCAAGAGTAACCGTTCGCAAACGTTCTGGTTTGTTGGCTTACCCTATCTCCAGACCAGTAACTTTCCCCACTTTCGACCCCCTATAAATGATACCCAATGTGATAGGGAAATATACCCGCTACACCAATAAAAAACTTCTCAACCGCAACTTTATTGAATTCCTGCGCTCGTGTAGATGATGTGGCTTCAAGATTTTTAAGGCTTTTTAAAAAGCCAGTTAACATCAGCCATGCTATTCGTTACATTAAATTTGTATGTAATACGATTTTTTTTCTAAGTGAAAAGCTAGAGTTCTCAACTCACAAGGATTTATTCCATAAGATCGCTCCTCCACAATTATAATATAAGTCGTTCTTTTCTCTCTCCTGTTTGGGGGTGAAAACAGTTTTGTAACAACACAACTTTTTTTCTACAGAAGTAGAACAATATAGGTTTGACTTGAATTTGGCCACATAACTTTTAAGCGTAGTTTGTGAAACTTTAAAGACGTGCGATGATATTTTGTACCTCAGTTTATTCATGCTGTAGACTGATGTCTACAGCATGATTACTCACTCCAGGAATGTTGTTTGGTTTTCCGTTTGTACATACTAATCAACGGGTCTATAAAAAATTACAAGAAAATGTAGGTAGGTAACCAACCTAGTCTAAGTATAAGGTAATAGGGGCAAAGTAGGGTATCAAGTAAACCGAACCCCACTTTGGTTCTTACATTCTTCTCCACTTTGCTCCATTGTCAAAAACATGTGGTGGTACGTTATGCTAGATTACCTTAAAATATATTCATTTGCTTTATAGGGTAAGTCTTAACCTTTTTCTTGGCAAACCAAAATGAAAATGTAAAAATTGTGTCTTCTTTCTATTAGTACCCTTTTAGACTTATTTATAAATTTATGAAAGAGATATTTCACTTTTAATTTATAACTAGGTACCAAATTTGAATTTGTTACAAATTGGTCACATTGCCAAGAACACCACAAACCTACGTATTTTATAAGATTTTAAACGATTTCTTAAAAAAAGTGTTCAAATAGAAAAACAGACAAATGAGTTTTTCTACAAATTAAAAAAAAAAAGCTTGTAATTAAGCTAATAGAGTACAAAAATAATTTTTATATTCTAAATAAAATTCGTAAAATCTAAATTAAATTCTTAATAAAAACAAAAGCCTTACAATCTAGGTGCCTACTTATTTGTGATGATAGGCGTGAAATAGTTTCTTTTCTCATTTAGTCGCCTATCCTCACACTTCATGCACTGATTTGACCTTTTAGGTCTAATAATGTACTGTATTAGTGCATTAGTAGACCTAAAATCAAAATGCTACATTTTTGTTACATTATTAAGAAAGGGGTTAATAAGCCATTAGCCAGAACTTTCGACAAACAAAAAGTCCAATGTCGTAGTTTGTTTTGTTTTTAAATAAATGCAATTAGAAATTATAATATCAAAGCAAGTATTTTTTTATCAAGACGTATACGCAAATCGAATAATAATCAACTAATGCTTGTGAAGTTCACGCATCACCTGACAACCACTCGACTAAGATATACGTTGTTACTGGATGTATAGGCATTTCTGCAAACCAGAAAAAACCTTGCTTTGCCCCGATACCCTACTATGTCCCACTAACCCTACTTCTTTATTACGGATAACATATTTGTCTCATATTTCTATTCCGTAATAATATATTATGTAACACAACGGTTAATTGTTTTGTATTTGTATTCCAGTTTAATTGAATTTGTGAAATAATTGCATTATCTGAGGACCTATAGTATTTGATATACAAGTTTATTGCTCGTTATTTGATTAAGCAAATTCGACATTTGTATATAAGCTCATATCGGACAGATAAATAATTTGTTTTTCATTATCCTGTACCCATCAGTGTATTCATTAATGTTTACAATAAAATTTGTATTAAAAGTGTCAAATTATTCATATTATTACCCACAATTTTATCAACGAATTTAATTCAATCAAGCATATTATTAGTTTAGATAACATAATATCAGTCGATCTATTTAGTTTACAATTACTGAAGGTAGAGTATGGTTTTTGTCCCGGGAAATTTGATTAATAATATGTACGTATATATCGATTTATATTTGATTTTAAAATTATTATAATTCAATGGTGGGCGCAACAATGTTGTAAGCGACAGATTGGGTCAAAGTGAGGTTATATATATTGTTGTATATCCAAAGATCAATGCAAGCATCTTTCAATCTGACTAAAAACATTTTGCCTTCCCTGAGTTTTTCGTACCACAATGTTAGTGCAAAAACGTTGTATGTACGTCACTGTCAAACTACTATCACTGTAAAAATAGAGGTTATCGTGACGCTGTCTACCCTTTTGCAAAAACGTAAAATTAATATTAACCAGTAGAAGAGAAACATCCGTAAGCGTCAGAGAAATGCAGGTGAAGCATATGTATCTGCTAGAAACGAGAATGTACCAGCAATACCCCGCCCACATGAGGTGAGTGCAACAATGTTTTATTACTGTATATGTTGTTAGGAAACACATTTTTTTTTGTAGCCTTATCATTGTCGTTAGTTTTGTTATGATTTGTGCTCATCCGTAACGAGTGTATGATTTCAAATTCGGCATCTTTCGATAATTTCGATAACTTCAAATAAGTATTTTTATATTGTAGGAGCGACTATGTAAGTGCAAATCTGTTTGCGAGGTTGCTAAACTTTAAAGCCAGTTTGGAGATCTCTTCACAACATTTCATAGGCTGGAATATAATGCACAAACTGCGTACCTGACCAGTTGTATGAAACTTCAAGAGCCACAACGTAGACGCACTCCAGAAGACATCTCTAGACGAAATGCACTGTACGATACCACAGCCAGATTGGACTGAAGAAATTACCAGTGTGCCAAAAACTTAAATGTCAAGCATTTGGAATAACACCCCGAAGAATTTAACACATTCAGCAGAAGATAAAAAAAGATATGCCGCTACGTAATCAATGTGGAAAACAAAATAATAGGCCTAATAAAATCAACTAAACCGACAAAGAACGTATAAGAGAACACATAAAGTCGTTTCTCTACGAAGTGTATCTACGAAGAACAACTGCCTTCCTTCTGAATTAAACTTGAAATATGTACAAACTGTTTTGTGAAAAGTATCCGCAATGCAATGTTTCTCGGCGCACTTACAGTAACATATTTCATTTGGTCTCCCCCGCTCAGATACGTGTATGTTTTGTGATAAAATGGATATCAAGCTTGTGGTTATTCCAGAAGGTTTAGAAAGAAATGTTATTCTTGTTGACAGTGAACTCCACCATGCACTAGCTGAGGCTGGATACAAAGCATTGAAGTTTGATGATAAAAAGGCTAATTCACAACTCGTACCCTTCACTGATCTTCAGCAAGTGTTGTACTGTCCAACATTGACCTATTCTTCAGGGTTCTACCAACGTCAGAAGGGCACTTAAAACTATGATATTCACGATGCCGGTTAAAACGTTGCCACTATGATGTTGTGGCATGAATCTATTGGTAATCATGGTTCTACAGATATTGCTTCAGCTTTCCTGTGTTACATAAAACTTAACTTTCGTTCATTGAACTCAGGAGAAATAAAAAACCTCATAATCTGGTCTGACCAATACGTCGACCAGAATAATAACTGGATAATTTTGTCCATGTTTCGTTTGCTGATTGTGAATTGATATTTTACTCAAGTAGAACAAAAGTTCTTAACTAGCGGTCACAGCTTCTTACCTTGCAACCGTGACTTCTCGCTCATAAAGAGAAAGAAAACAAGAGCAATGTTGAATGTACCCTTCAACTGGGTGGCAGCAACTCACGTCTTAGCAAGCCCTTCAAATTGTACTACATGGAGCAAAAAGACTTTTCAGCATGTGAGAACTACTTATGGAAAGATCTAAAATGTAAGATCATGGTTCAAATTCGACAGCAATGATCCTACGAGAATAATGGCTAGAACTTCTCACAACGTCATGCAACCTTGGCAAACATTCTCACTTGTGAATAAAAAATGGGGTGCACAAGCCATCAGAGTATTCAACTAACAAATTGATGCTTTGCCGAATGCGTATACCGGGCCTGTCAAAATAAAAGAAGAAAAACGCAAAAATTTAATGGATATGTGCCAGTACCTAAAACCCGAATTCCGAGAGTTTTATGAAAAATTAGAATAAGATGGAACATTATTTTTAAGTGTAAATTTAAGGAGCATTAAACTGTGTACTTACTATATAAAAGATATTAATTAACATTTTGAATTGATTATAGTTTATTATTAATATTAGATACTTTTTTCAAAACCTATATATAAGCCAATTAATCGCATAGTAATTAGGTGCAACACTGTTATATATCCAGTATATACAACATTGTTGCTGAGATATTTTGTTAAAATAATTTTTTTCTGCTTACTTTGTGTAAACCTGCATAATTTGCACATCTATAACTTTATCTTGTTGTTAAGTGAAATTAATTTTTTTTCAGTGTTTATTTTAATAACTTGTCAATATGTTTTTTCATCTTATGCATAACCTCAATTCTGTCGCTTACAACATTGTTGCGGCCCACCATTCAATTATTTAACAACATAAACAAACATTAAAACAGGATGCTGAATTTTGCTCAGAATTGTGGGACTCCAAAGAGAATGTAAAAGAGTTTGCCACTCCTACTCACGGGCTTTCTCCTAAAACACCCTCAAGGGTAAGAAGACAAAAAACATCGATTTATCAAAAATCCATACGTCTAAAAATATTTCAAACAAGAAATGTAGCTGAGATAATTTCGAACTAAAATTTTTATTAGAATACTTTTTAAAGAATAAACCATTCTCTCAGAAAAACGCTTTAAGCAACCGGCCGTTTTCAATATCAACGGTAAAATTTTTTTTTTTTATTTAAACAAATATACCCGCATCAACCACTAAGGGTTATTAGCGGGGGGACATACACAAACAGTAAGATACGTATTGTTACATAAAAAAAAATATTTTTTACAATCTGGTATATAGTTTAGTCATTTTAAGATAACTTAATAAAGACTGTAAATTTGACGTTAGTATACTTTTTAAATTATCACTAAGGGCACACGCGATTCTTTCGTTCTGGTACACTGGACACTCAACAATTATATGTTTCACTGACAACTGAGTGTTGCACTTGGTACACATCGGAGCAGCCTCCTGGTTGAAGATATGCTTGTGTGTAAGAAAAGTATGTCCTATTCGGAGTCGGTTGATGATGACTTGGTCTTTTCTATTAACGGTAAAATTTGATTTAACTCTCCTGTCTCATTTAAGTCAACTACACAAATAACATGACAAATTAAATTATTATTAAGTATTTTTATTGTATTACAAACTTTTTTAATTATACAGTAATCGTACCACACATTTCTACTGCATTTTTCACAAATTTGTTTCGTGCCCTTTTTGGTGGGCACCTATGACACCTTTTCCCTGTTAAAACTGGAGATTATTTTAGTTTTTGCTTTTTATTGTGTGGTTAAACTTCCTGTAAGTATTTTTAAATACAATGTTTTGTTTTCCATTGTGGTCCTCTTGATTTTCTTCTTAAAGTTTGAGGCAACAATAGTTGTTTTGCTCTCGTTGTAACACACAATCTTTATTGTAAAACTTACAATGGCGCTATTTGTAACGATCGACAACAAACACCCGAACTTGGGGACACTTATAGGAATTTAAATTATTATTAAAATGAAAACATCTAGATTTTTCAACGGAGCTTACATTGAGGTTAACCTTCAAAACAAAACATTTTAAATTTATGGTTATGTACCAAATGTCAAAAAAATTATAATAATGACTGTCATAAGTCGAAATGAAATATCAAACGTTTTTGAAATATTAATTAAATTTTAAAATTAATTGCATTTAATTAATATCACAATTAGCCAATCCATAAACCTTATAATTTCATTTATTTATAATATTAGTTTGTCATGAAAGCAAATTTTTTTATTAATGACAAATGTTATGTATATTTTTACTTAAAAAAATGTTTAACAAAAAGTACCTTATATCACTCTGGCTGGTATTTCCTTTAAGAAGTATTTGGGATTGAGATTGGATCAAAAACACTCTCCCACATAAACTTTAAATGATCTGGGACGATCATGGAACAGAACAAAAAGTCCTGGGGAGGTAAGACACTGATTCGGGCTTCGGATTATATATATTTAGGTATTCACTGCCTTCCCTCGCTCAACCGTTTCCATCTCTCTCTGTTGTTCCATTCTCCATCGTTTAGTCCTCTCTTACTCATGGCGTCGTCTACTTCGTTCCTCCAGGATTTTCGGGGTCGTCCTCTTTTCCTCCTTCCTATGGGGCTCCATTCGGTTATTCTTTTTATCCATCTGCTGTCGCTAGCTCTTCTTACATGTCCATACCACTTTAGTCTTTTTTGTTCTATATATGTTAGTTTGTCTGTTTCTATTGATGTTCTTTGCTTTATTTCGTCATTACTTCTCCTATCCATTCTTGTTACTTTGCAGCATCTTCGCAGGCATTCCATCTCTGTTGCTATTATCTTACTGCTGTTTTTCTTGTTTATGATCCAATTTTCGGCCCCATATGTCATAATACTTCGCACTAATGTTTTATAAATCTGCGTTTTTGTCTTCATATTTAGGTGTCTATCCTACCATACTGAGTTAAGTTGTCGGATTGCTGTTCTTGTTTGCTGTCCTGTTGTTGCCTTTTTCGTGATTATGAACCCCAGGTATTTGAATTTATCCTTTCCTTTGATTGTTACGTTGTCATCAATCTGTAGATCTTCTATGTCTTCTTCACTTGTAGATAGGTACTCTGTTTTCGCGAGGTTAATATCTAGGCCAGCCTTGGTATATTCTTCTTGTAGTTTCTTCATCATGTAGCTGAGGTCGTCTTGGTCTTGTGCAATCACTACTTGATCGTCTGCAAAACTTAACGTATATAGGTATTCGTTCCGTACCGGTACTCTCATGCCTTCGGATGCTTCGGATTATCCTATATAAAAACAAACTGCACTTTTCAAAACACGGCCTCTCAAACACTCCTGCTTAAAACCATGTGGACCTCTAAAATTGTTGTAACGCTGCTTTACAAATCTCTTACATAGGACACAACACAACAAATCGGTAACTAACTCAACAAGGTCATATCTCCACAAAAAAAATTGCTGGCTTTAAAGAACTACATGCCGCAAGCTATTTTGTCCGAATCAAAATCTTAGCCTTCACTTAAACTCCACATTTAACTGTTACTGTCACTTTATACTATATTTCGATGACAAAAACAAATAACAAATAACAATAACAAATTTAATAAAGAAAAATCCGGACTTAACATTGAAACTAACTCCTATCGTGGTCTATTGCAGAGTAAATCATTTTATCCTGTATTTTCATGACAAAAACGAATATAAAACATACAATAATGAAGTTTAAGAAAATGCGGACAAACCAACAAAACCAACTGCCCTGGCAGCGGGCTCATCGTACAGTTATCTTATAATCTTTAAAAATCATTCGCCTCCCCGCATAATTTTCTCACCAACCTAAGTGAATATTTATTTGACGCGCAATATTAAGCAAAATCAACATCAAACGAAAACAATTAAAATTATTAAATACAGACCAAAAATGTTTATATTATCAATCCCAACGACGCAAAAGGATTGAGAAAATATTTCGGTGTTTTAATATGTACGATAGGAAATAGAAATGCTACAGTGTAGGATGGGATTACCAGTACATTGTCTACGTATCTCCTCTAATATTTAAACTGTTTGGATATAGGATGTTTGCAAATCTTTGGCTCTAGATGATCCACAAAAATATCTAATAAAAATGTGCTTAGAGGATTATCCAATATAAGTCTTGCATTGCTATTTGTATACATTTAATTATTAAATTCAAAGTAGTCATAGTTTACGCAAATTTCAAGAAAATGTAAAATTAAAGATGCAATGATTGGATTTGTAATATTATGGTCAAAGAGATTTTTTACTAGAACAAAAGTTTCTGTAGAAGGAATACTGAGAAAAAGATTTTTTACGTCAAATAGAATTAATCTAGCGTTATTAGGTAATTGAAAATATTGCATTTTAGTAACTAGTTCTATTGTATTTTTTTCGGTAAATTTGCCGTGATGTATTCCTCTTAGTGCCGCTGGACACAAAACCCACAGGACACAAAACCGGCTGGGTAAGTTTTAAAACAGAGTTTTCAATGTTTTATTGTTATATAAAATGCAGCGATAAAATCCATCATATAAATAAATAAGGTAAAATAAAATAAAATAAACAACACAGACTGAACACTAACTAACAAATAATATTTCCACATACATACATTGTAAACTAACGAAATATTGATCACATATAAAGTCTAAATAGGTTTATTATATTATATAATATAATAGATTATTCTACAGAGGTTAGTATTTTTAGACATTTTACAGTGAAAATTTAATTTTGTATTTATTGTCATAAAAATATTTTAAATATGCCAAGATATACCGAGAAGGAACAAAGACTAATATTAAAATTATTAAATTATTTTCAATTTGAAAAAGAGGCTGAGACAACTTTTTTACCAGTATCTGGCGTTCATTAACCAATAACTATGAACATGTTATTAGAACTCGTGTATACATAATTTTTAGTGAAGGTTTGTATTAAAATACAGTTTGCCAAAACCTACTGAAATATCACTAGCATCTTTAAATCTTTTTTTGTTAATTTTAGGCCAATATGTTACCCTTCATACCAAAAATACCAAATTCAAGTTGGACTAAACACTCTTTAGTAGAATGTTTAAAAGTGAGACATATACGTGTTTCAACAACCATGATGAAACTTGATTATACGTTTCAACTATTGGAGATGATAAATCTTAGCTAATAAAGCACTTTCTTTGGAATGTATAGAATAGGAAATATGACAAACTGCCGTTTCAATGTAATGCACAATAAAAGTTTATATACAGGACGAAACTTTAATATGTAAATTAAAAATTTTATCTTTAATATTAAAAAACAATTTTGAATTGTTAAAGTTTTTATTTTATATTTAAAAAAAAATAACCTTTTCACATTTAACCAATTACAATCCTACAACTGTCAGATTTAACCAAAATGTCATGCAATAATTCTCGACATAATCCTATATGACGTCAAAATTAATGATGCACTGAAAGAAGGGTTTGTGACAGACTTTATATTGCATGACTGACAGTTGCACTTCTTAAAACATTCTATAAGCTCCATTCGCTTAACTCGGGCATATTTTGACAGATTCATTGTCAGAAACCTACAACACAACAATTCCTACTTCTCAGTATTAATAGTTAAAGTATCCTACTATTGCATACTACTTTGTTTAAAAAGAGAAGAATTATTCTAAATAGTGGAAGTGTATACTAAACACATAAAATTTTAGTTAGTATATATTTAAAAAATATATTTTAGTTGTTATAATTTAACATAAATATTTATTATATGGTGCAGATAATTAAATATTTTTGTCGGTAATTCGCAAAGTTCTATTTTATTTACTATTTAGTTTGTTTACTATTAATATTGGCTATGAGTACGTGTGCTTGGTTGTATAGTAATTTCCAGCCACTTTTAGTCTGTCAAAAAGTAACTAACTTGGCAAAAAAATAATTACTAAATTCACTAGACAGTTCGGACTGGGAATAGCGAACCGAGTTTAACACTGTTTATTATCTATAAAAGAGCATGTCCTATGCGTTCCAGGTGATCTCTCATAAACAAAAAAATACACGAAACATGACAAAAATTTGACAGCCGTGTCATAACGCCAAAAAACAAAATGATACTAAGACACAAAAACTAAAAACTTTTAATTTTAAATCCTTTTTAATCTCTAAAATTAAAAATAGGCGGCGTCGATCATTATCAAATGTGACATCATTGTAGATATATTATGTGTTTGTGTTCGTGTTTGTGTTTGCCCAAAGAGAAAACAACCAGTTTAACTCAAATTTTTTATTGTCTATTTTATTGAATTTTAACAATTTCTACAAAAAGTTTTAATAGATATACATAAGTTGCATACAAAAAATGCATAGGCAAAATTTATTAAAAGTCAGCTCTTCCAACAAACAGCTGAGGTTATTTAAAGTAGCTTAGTCCAAGTAGCCTGAACGCATGGGTATTCTCTGGAATAAATATAAATATAATCTAACCAATAATGTACTGAGATAATTTCTTGTACTAATATGTAAGTATTATTACATTTTCTGTGAAATATAAAATAACTATGCAACGTATACACCAGTTAACATCAGACTGAAGCTGGTTCATTTAAAACACAGTTCACGTGATTTACTTAACCATTCTTATATAAATTTTATACTACTTTTAGACTTTTATATCACTGTTATTTCAATTGATATTTGATATTGCTGACTACTTTTAATATTTTTTTATATAACTGACTATTAACTAACTCCTATATATTTTTAGTACCACTCTAAATAATGTTTTGGTTATATTGTACTTTGGGTTACATTTACTATCTATTTCAGCCTGTAGTTTTTTGGGGAGCTTGAAGATGTTGTATATCTTGTTAACAACGAAACCGGTCGCCCAATATTTGACTTCATAAATACCTTCAATAACGGATTGTGAGTATAAGACCCTTTTCCCTAACATTCATAAATATGTGCTCACCCCAACAACCTTTCCATTATTTGATATAAAGCCATTTCTTATGCAACAAAATATAATGATTCTGTTTAATAAATAAAGTTTTAATCATTGGACTACTAGTACAAAGAGTTTTGATTTTTTGAAATGACTTTTGGATTTAATTTTATTCTCTTAAAATATCAAATTTTTAAACCAATGTCATTATTCCATATTAAGTAAATAAACTAGATCCAATTAAGCTGTATACAACCAGAAGACAATTTAAAATAATCGCTCGTTAGTAAAGGGATATTACTGAATATTAAAATAAACAACAACTTTCAGTTAGCGGTTATAATGAGAAAAGGAAATTATGATATAGTAGTTTATTTCGCAATCTACTTTTCTTGTTTTGTGTCGTTATCTACACCAAAATTGTGTTTGTATGTCCGTGACACAAACGACAAAACCTAAAATTTATTATAAAGATAATGGAGTAACAGCAAGATATTCCAAAAATATGTACGGTAAGTTTACAACAACGTTTTCAATTGTCTGTATCAGTTTTGAATTTTCAAGTAAACATTTTGGATATATGAGAAATAAGTCAATGGTACTGGGACAACTAGGCTATAGAACCTTAGACAAGGAAAGAGAGGAAATGCGTTATCGTATTTAACTGACTGAAGCCAAACCGGCACCAAAAAGGTTGCCAGTTATATTTTATTTCTTCAGTAGATCGAGAATAATCGATATATATCAATAAATAGATTTTTTTAATTTATAATCAAACACTGACAGAATGATCACTTTTTAACATGATTGTATCATTACGTATTTTTTGGCAGATCGATTAAGTGTTTCAGTAAATCAGTAAATTAAAGTTGAAATCAATAGATCTGCTGAAAAATCAGTAGACCTGGTAACAATGCGAGAGGTAGTAATTGGTAAAGCACAGACACCAAAACATGTCGGTTACATGGAAACTGGCTTCATTTTGCAAAGGTTTGTTAAATGTGTGTTACTTGTCCTCTCTCTTTCCTTGTCTAAGTATAGAACGGTTTTAAACTGTTTATTTTAAATTATTAATAAGACTCTTTGGGTTGTCAGTTAAAGTGTCATGAAGTTAATGGATGTGCATAGATTTAAATTTTAACAGCCTTTATCGATTCTATACACCGTGCCGTATATTGAATTGAGATTTTGTTGTTGACAAATTAAACTGTTACGAACTATTTTTAAACGACTGTATAATATTATGGACAAAAATCCGGATATGTAAGACCATAATACGGCCAGCAGTCGCGTATGGAAGTGAAACATGGATGCTAACAAAAAGAGAACTAAATAAATCCTGGTGTGGGAACGTAAAATTCATCGAATGATATATGGCCCTTTGCAGAGACAGCGTGACAAACGAATGGAGGGGCAGATACAATAACGAGCTAGAGTCTTTATTCGGAAAGGAAAATCTAGTCAGATATATAAAGGCCAATAGACTCAGATGGGCAGGGCATGTGATACGACAATCGCCTTATAAACAATGTGTTCTGGGAAAGGCCAGAGGGAAGAAGGTCTGTAGGGCGGCCTAGAAAAAGGTGGAAAGATACAGTCAAAGAAGATCTAGAGAAAATGGGAGTGCGACAATGGGAATTACTGGCACAGGGCCGAAAAACATGGAAGGCAATAGTAAACACGGCAAAGCTCACGAAGGGTTGTAGCGCCATTGATAATGATGATGATAATGTATAATACTATGCACTTTTATAAAATGTGTCATAAATAATTAAGAGTCGAATAAGGATGTGTCAAATAAAGGTTGTGTAGAATAATGGAAGAGACCTAATGGTAAGAAATGCTGGTGATGCCGTATTTAGTGTGTAGACGCAGATCTTATTTTTATTAAATCTCCAATGGGTCTTTTAAAGATAACGTTTTTCTGAAGTTGAAGAAAAACTTAACGAGACATTTTAGTGATATCTGCTCCAAGTGCCAATAGTTTATGTTGTGGAAATCTAAGTAGAATGTAAAATAAGTTAACTTGTAGATGAGGATCAACATATATGATATTGTTTAAGGAGTAAATTTGTGGTATATTTTGCAACATCTTTTTGGTTCATATATATATATATATATATATATATATATATATATATATATATATATATATATATATATAGTAAACTCTTAAATATTGGGGAAATCTGCAAGAAATACTCTAATGTGTATCAATTGTTTCGCCGAACGTTTTCGCCAAAGAGAATTAATTTGGCTTCTTCAGGGCTGAAAGAGAATAAATTATAATTAGCTACCATATATTATCTATTAAAACATTATTGATCTTACCGTAACTTAGAATTGTAGAGTTAGAATATTAAAAAACTTTGCTAGTAACATAGTGGTGTTTTTTGTTACTATGTGCAAAAAAAGTTTTTTATAAGGATTGAAATGTATGGTAGCTTCGAACTTGACACGTAAACGCTTACCCAAGGTTAATCGAAAAACCCAATGCAACTACATTTAAAAGGAGGTAATTCTTTGAAATGTCGGCAATAACTAAATTTTTGATTTTTAGATAGTTAAAAGTGAGGTTCTGTTTAAGCCAGAACGCAAGCGCTGACAACTTCATTATTAGTTGGTATGAATCTTTATGTCGTTAAGGTTCATTGGTAAAAAACGAATGAATTTAAATCCCAGTAAAGGGAAATATTATTTTGATTTTCTTTATTTAATTATATTATATTGTTCATGTATTATAGAATCTAATTGAGACGTATCTAAGAAAAGCAAGGGAATGTTATAAATTTTTTGTTAATGAAAATTAATTATAAAGGTATGTTAGTTGTTAATGGATATATCAGTCAAGTTAGTAATCTGTGATATAGTATTGTTCTTGGTATCTGATTTAAGTAACAGGTGGTATATATCGCTTAGATTCTTGATGTCACTCTTAACATTAATGGAGAAATCGTTAAGGAAAATATAAGACATTTCAATGAACTCTCTTTTAGATTTATTGTTCTCACGGTGGAGAATTGTGGTGTTAGTATAGTCCATGAGATGACCAGTGGAATGGACATGTTTGGCTAATGCACAACGGTCAGGGTGAAGTCGAGAATCACTTTTGTGTAGTGTAATACGTGATTTCAATAATTGAGATGTTTGACCGATGTAGGAATTTTTGCAAGAGAGACATGGAATGTTGTAGACAATATTACTAAGCCTATCTATGGGAGTCTTATCTTTTATCTTAGAATAAAGATTATTAATTGTTAGGGCTGATCTACAAGCTACATTAAGTTTAATGTTGTTATTATTATTGCCAAAGCTATTTTCAACACTTTTCAGAATCCTTGTTAACCCTGGAGTGATATCTCTGAAATATGGTAATGAAAAATATTTGTTTATAGGAGTATCAGAGACTGGGTTCCCACTTAAGACATCAGGATCAGCATTGTTAGTCGCGAAGGAAGGTGAAATATCTTCGTCATGGATAGTATTAAACAAAATCTTATTAACTAATGGTGTTGGATAAGCGTTTGAAATAAAAAGTTTCTGTAGGATTTGTAGGTTTTTTGTTTCTTTGTTGTCTTTTTGTTTTTTTGTTTTTATTTCAAACGCTTATCCAACACCATTAGTTAATAAGATTTTGTTTAATACTATCTATGACGAAGATATTTCACCTTCCTTCGCGACTAACAATGCTGATCCTGATGACTTAAGTGGGAACCCAGTCTCTGATACTCCTATAAACAAATATTTTTCATTACCATATTTCAGAGATATCACTCCGGGGTTAACAAGGATTCTGAAAAGTGTTGAAAATAGCTTTGGCAATAATAATAACAACATTAAACTTAATGTAGCTTGTAGATCAGCCCTAACAATTAATAATCTTTATTCTAAGATAAAAGATAAGACTCCCATAGATAGGCTTAGTAATATTGTCTACAACATTCCATGTCTCTCTTGCAACAATTCCTACATCGGTCAAACATCTCAATTATTGAAATCACGTATTACACTACACAAAAGTGATTCTCGACTTCACCCTGACCGTTGTGCATTAGCCAAACATGTCCATTCCACTGGTCATCTCATGGACTATACTAACACCACAATTCTCCACCGTGAGAACAATAAATCTAAAAGAGAGTTCATTGAAATGTCTTATATTTTCCTTAACGATTTCTCCATTAATGTTAAGAGTGACATCAAGAATCTAAGCGATATATACCACCTGTTACTTAAATCAGATACCAAGAACAATACTATATCACAGATTACTAACTTGACTGATATATCCATTAACAACTAACATACCTTTATAATTAATTTTCATTAACAAAAAATTTATAACATTCCCTTGCTTTTCTTAGATACGTCTCAATTAGATTCTATAATACATGAACAATATAATATAATTAAATAAAGAAAATCAAAATAATATTTCCCTTTACTGGGATTTAAATTCATTCGTTTTTTACCAATGAACCTTAATGACATAAAGATTCATACCAACTAATAATGAAGTTGTCAGCGCTTGCATTCTGGCTTAAACAGAACCTCACTTTTAACTATCTAAAAATCAAAAATTTAGTTATTGCCGACATTTCAAAGAATTACCTCCTTTTAAATGTAGTTGCATTGGGTTTTTCGATTAACCTTGGGTAAGCCTTTACGTGTCAAGTTCGAAGCTACCATACATTTCAATTCTTATAAAAAACTTTTTTTGCACATAGTAACAAAAAACACCACTATGTTACTAGCAAAGTTTTTTAATATTCTAACTCTACAATTCTAAGTTACGGTAAGATCAATAATGTTTTAATAGATAATAAATGGTAGCTAATTATAATTTATTCTCTTTCAGCCCTGAAGAAGCCAAATTAATTCTCTTTGGCGAAAACGTTCGGCGAAACAATTGATACACATTAGAGTATTTCTTGCAGATTTCCCCAATATTTAAGAGTTTACTATTTAACTAATCTGCAAAGATTAAATTTCTTTTCTATATATATATATATATATATATATATATATATATATATATATATTGTTATGATTGTTTATTTTGACTTTAATCTTAGTTTATTGAGCCAATAAAAAAATATAACTTATTTGTTATCAAAAGTAAAATAAACTCCTTATATTACCTGTGTTAGATGGATTCAAAGATTTTCTAGTTGTCTTTTATCGGGAGGGAGAAGAAGGATAAGAATAAAAAATATATTATATTACAAAAATTTACGTTCTTTTATTTTATATGAACGAATAAAACAATTATCAAATTCTGTCGTTATCTTATTAATCAGCATACAAGAAAATAAATCAAGTTTTTATAATAATAAGAATTTAAATCTACATACATTTATATTAAGTAAAAGCCAATTTTACTTAAATTTTTTTTTACTTGAAACAAGAAACAACAAAACTTTAAACTTTTGATTAGCCTAACAAAACCTCAGTTCTTAAATTTAAATGATAATGACCATGACGTCAAACCGATCCTTCACAGATATAAAATTCAATTGTACAAAACACTTACAGCTTATTTTCTTATTGAGTTGTATGTTGGAACATACCCAGAAAAATCCAGTCTCCTCAACGATGTGATCTCTCCTTTTTGGCACCTAATCTCCTTCCTAACGTCTCTGCAAACCTGCTGCACTAACCAAAAACACCTGATGCACTTCTCCAAAAACTACTTATTAATGACACAAGGACCTCCTTTTGTCAACTTGATGCCGTAAAACTACTTTCACAAATCTTCACACAATGCCAACGGTAGATACAAGGACCTCTTTCAATTTACTTGCTATCTCCTTCTGCAAAACTATTCAATTCTTTTCACAATGCCGGTATCCAACTCACGAACCACACCCTATCTTGAGACAAACGACTGTTTCCTTCGATGACCAAATTATAACTGACGTCTCCGGTTCTTATGATCTGCTAACAAATTCCCATTTAAAAACGACCGTTCAATCAAAAGCTCAAATTGTGTTTACCATGATTTTGGAAAAGCCCAATTTCGGTTTCAGAGAAAAACTAAATAGCTTACTTTAAAATTGGTTTTGTTATATACACAATTTATACATATTTCGAAAGATTAGAATATGGTCATTTAATACTCGATTATACAAACATTAAAAAAGATTAACTTACAGGTAAAATGTCTTCTAATTCTAAACAAAGGTTTTTTGATAATTTTGTTTAAAACGGAAACAAATTTCTATTCTTATCTTCACTAAATCTTATCTTAAATTACTATATACAATTTGTTTATATTGATATCTTAAAATTTTATTTCGATGGATTTTTTTATTTATTTTTCTTTGGTTGGGAAAGAAAAAACATAACAATATATATATATATATATATATATATATATATATATATATATATATATATATATATATATATATATATATATATATATATATATATATACCGGAACGGGAGCACGGGAAGTTTAACGAATTTGTTCTCCTAGGCCATATATTTGGCCAATTAATTTAATATATATATATATATATATATATATATATATATATATATATATATATATATATATAAGTGAATATATATAAGTGAATGGGATGTTATCGGTCTGGAGATAAAAAAGACAAGAGTTGTGCTACTTTATCTATTTATTGAAGACGTTTCGCCTTTATTTTATATATATATATATATATATATATATATATATATATATATATAAACATGTGACCGACATGTAACATGTAAGCGGTAACCAGCACCCTGAGCAGACTGTATGGACGAATTTTGAGAAATATGATCGAGGAAGAATATAAGCACAATGAAGAGGAAGAACAAAGCGGGTTCCGTGCAGGAAGATCGTGCACCGATAACGTATTTTGTCTTAAACAAATAATAGAAAAAAGATCGGCTAAGAATCTAGAAACTCATATTACTTTTGTAGACCTGCAAAAAGCATATGACAACATCCCCTTAACAAAACTGTGGACAACGTTGAAAAGATCTAACATCAACCACACATTGATAAATGCTGTACAAGAACTATATAGAGACTCAAAGGCACAGATAAAAACAGGAAAATATCTAACGGAAGAATTCCTGGTAACAAAAGGCTTGCGACAGGGATGCTGTATCTCACCAACCTTATTTAAGATATATGTTGCAGCGGCATTGGAAAGATGGAAAAGAAAGGTACATAGGATGGGTATAGAGCTTAGCAATGAATGTATATATACACTCCAGTTTGCTGATGACCAGGTAGTGCTAGCGACCGACAGGGAAGACATGCAGTACATACTATGAAAACTGATAGAAGAATATAACGACTGGGGAATGAATGTCAATACAACAAAAACCAAATATCTTTGTATTGGAAACGAGTCAGATAACATAGACCTCGAAAACGGACAACATATTTCCTGCTGTCAGAGCTATGACTACTTGGGTGTTGCCTTTGACAATACAGGAACTGATACACGGGAAATAGAAAAACGAATCACTCAAGCAAAGAAAATCTTAGGATGTCTCAATGGTATACTGTGGAGTAAAGAGATAACGAAAGGAAGGAAATTTAATATATATGAGACTGTGATTAAAACTACTCTTCTTTATGGCGCTGAAACATGGAGAATTAGTGAAAAGAACAAAAAGCGAATAGAAGCAGTAGAGATGGATGCAATGAGAAGATCTTTAGGTATTTCCAGACGAGACCGAATCAGAAATGATGTAATAAAACAACGTATGGGAATAGAAGGAAATATAACTCAAGATATAGAGAAGAAACAATTAAGGTGGTATGGGCATGTTCAACGGATGCCAGCATCAAGACTCCCCAAAAAAGTAATAGAATGGCAACCGATAGGTCGACGGAAAAGAGGAAGACCCAGATTAGAATGGCAACACGGCGTAAACAAGTCCATGAGCGAAAGGAATTTAACAACAAACGACTGCGAAGATAGGAAGAGATGGTGTTTAGGTATCGGACAACGTCGAAAGACGTTCTAAACCGATGTATATATATATATATATATATATATATATATATATATATATATATATATATATATATATATATATATATATATATTGAAATGATTTCAATATGTTAAAAAGGATACAACGTAAATGGATTTTTATATGAGTTTGTTGTTCATGAATTTCATGAAGCCATCACAATGTGGGTTCGACTCTGAAATAAAAGAGAGAAAAAGATTAGTAAATTGTTAAATAAATTAATTTTGACTTACCTGGTATAGTGTTAATAATTTCTGAATAGTATAGTTGCCTAGTGTATAGGTGAATCGTCTAAACCTTAAAAAAGAACAAAAAAAGAAGAATTCTTAAAAAATATTTAAACATAGAAATTTTGAAAACGTCAGAAAATAAACTGTCAAGCAAGTCTATGGGAGCTAAATTAATAGGGGTTTTGTTAAATAAGAAATTACAATGATGTGGAGATAAAAAGAATAAATTGTATTAGCATTGTAATAGAATAAGTTTTATATCTGAACATTTTTTTTTATAAATTCCCAAATTAGATGTGATTAAAGTGATTATGAGAAATTAATGTGGATTGACAAATGTGTCAGAACAGGACAGTTTTATGGTTTAAAAAAAAATAGAAGAAAAAAAGAAAAGAACGTTGGTTGCTGTTAGCAACGAATGATAGATTTTGGGGGAGGCCGACAAGAAATTTTGAAAGGAGTCCTGAAATTGTGGAATAGGTCGGGAGTGTTTTTTTTAACTCGTCTAAAGAGAATTTTAGTTTTTCCACAGTTTCCACAGCAGAGATATCCAGAATTTGTTCCAGAGAGTAAGAGAAACAATTTAACTTATAAATTATTATTGGAGTACAGAAATGTCATTTAAATTGAGAAAACTAAAATTCATGAATTAACATAATTGCGATAGGCCTTAAAAAAATTGAAAATATTAATGATCATTAAATTAAAAATAGAATAGTACGTACCTTAACTTCCGAAGAGAGGATTGATATTCCAGTTTCACCAATTATTTTGCGAGTAGTTAGTTTTCTTTAAATAAATCAGAACTGTTTTAAAGTAAGGTTGGATAATAATTTTGGGGATCATTTGAAATTTTGATTATATTTGAATGCAAGTTAAAAGTCAGCGGAATAAAGTGTTCATTTTCTTTTCTTTATAGTTCATTTAAACACTTTATAAAGTTGCAATATTTATTTAGTTTTTAGGTACTTGTATAGAGTCTCCACATTTTGTAATAAATTTTTATTGTCACGACTCTAAACCACATTAAGATTTATACGATTCCTATTTTTGTAAATTTTTAAAGGCAACCCAAGTTGCAGACGAATTTTATTGTTTATATTAAATTTGTTCAATATTAATAAATAACGTGCTTCATTTGGGTTAATTTATTAAAGGTCTAAAGTAAATTTTGGTTTAATTTCTTTTTGAACTCTACCAGGAGACTACAGAGTCGACGTCACACAGTGACAGATTGCTTAGAACACATAATTGAGCTAGCTGAGGTATATATTAAATTAAACAACGAACCACAGATTTTAAAAATTACAACATTTATTATAAATAAAAATAAAATAATAAAATACAACTTTTTAAATTGACGCTAACAACGTGGGGCCTCTCGGAAAACAGAATAAGGGTGTTTTTAAGCAGATTTATTAATATTACACAGATTAGAGTAAAAATAAATTGGTGTGATTAGTGTTGCAGAGATTCTGGGGCAGTTAAAGTTAAATTTGAGAATAAATAGATATTAGGATAAAATGGCAGACCGAATGACTTTAAGAAATGGAAAAGAAGTCGTACCGAAAGAGAGTAAAGGAGAACAGGTATTAGAACAGGAACAGGATATACAGGTAGATGAAGAAAGCAGAGGAAGGTCAGGAGAAGTTGTAGTATATTTAGAGCAATGCATACAAGAAGCAGGACAAGGTGATAGAGAGGGAAGTCTAACAGATAGTTTGAGAGAGGAGTTGGATGAGACAGTGAGAGATAGACGTGATGAAAGTGAGGATGAAAGTAGAGTGCAGGAGGAGAGACGCAGAGAAGGAGATGTTGGAGAGTCAGGGATGACACAGATGGATATGAGGCAAATAATGCGGATGCTACAACAGATGGATCATAATATTAGGGGGGATATGCACAAAATGGATAGTAATATTAACAATATTAGGGGGAATATGAACAAAATGGAAAATAATATTAAAGGAGAACTTAGGGGAGAGTTAATTAAAATGAGGGAAGAAATCAAAGAAGAAGTGAAGATAGTCAGGGAAGAGATGCTACACATTACCCAAGGTTTAGAAGAGAAAGTAGAACAGGTTAGAGGAGAAAGTGAGGATTTTAAGAGGAATGTACAGGAGGAGATATCCAGAGAAAAGGCCATAATTAGAGCGGAAATAGGACAGGAAATTGGGAGCAGATTTGTAGAGTTGGGAACATCCATTCAAGAGAATTTACCAAGGGAAATAAACAAAGAAGTTAATAAGCAGAATAAAGAGATTGTTAGGGAGGTAGAAAGTGTTAAAAGGCAAACTCAGGATCATGAGGAAAAACTTACCATTATCAAAAACAATATAAAGATGGGATTGCAGAATTTGAAACTGGAAATTGGTAGGCATCCAAATCAGGCGGAAAAGGGAGATAGAGTATTACAGGGACAAGTTGAGGAATTGAAAGAGAAATTTAAAAATGCAAGTGAGGAGATTCAGCGTTTGGAATCAAATCTAAGACAAACAAGGGGAGTGAGTACTGTGATGCCGAGTTATAATGATGGGGGAATTAAGGTTGACGGAAACCTGAATCACTTACATCCTAGAATATTTGTAGATATCATCAAAAATAAGGTAAAGAATGTAAGGGATCCGATAGAAATGAAATTGAATATTCGAAACATGTTAGTGGGCATGCCATTATTATGGTTTTGCAATAATGAAAATTCCATAAATAATGTGCAGGAATTTAAGGCCAAGTTTATTAACTATTTTTGGGGAGAAAACCAACAGGCTAGTTTCAGGGAACGGTTGTATTTTGGGAAATTCAATTATGAAAAAAGTACCAACTACAATCTGTACGCAATGCAGTTATTCCAGACAGCACAATACTTAGAACCGGCTATGCGAGAAGAGGAGATTGTCCTATACATCGCCAGGCAATATAACCATAACATGGCGGAAACAATAGCTCTTCACAATATAAAGACGATGGAAAGTCTGACAGGATATCTTCAGAGGATTGAGAGGAGTGTAGGGACGCAGAATCGAAATGGACAAGAGCAAGGGACATATAGGAATAACACAGCAAATAGACAGGGATATGTGAATCGAGGGAATAATTATAGGGAAAGAGAATTTGAGAGACAAAATAGAAGCAGGGATTTTACAAATAGGGAAGAGAATATGAACAATGCCAGGAGAGATATCGGAAGATATAACTGGGAACGTAGACAAGGGAATCCAAACAATGATAGAGGGAATAACTGGAGACAAGGAAATGACAGAGGCAATAATTGGAGACAGAACCAGGGAAATTATCCACAGGAGACGAGAAATAGGGAAGCTTACAGAGAAGGGAATCCAAGATATAATAGGGGGGAAAATGAGGAGAGAAGACAGGTGAATGTAGTTAGAACAGAGGAGAATAGGGGGGAAGCAAGTGTTAATGCAGAAGGGAGAAATTTTGTTTAGACCGCTCCTATGTGCATAATATTGTCTACTTATCAAAGTATGAACATCCAAGGGAGTTTATTAGAGATACTGGGGAATTAAATAAAAATAATAACACTAATACTTTAAAGTTTATTGAAGGGTACATACAAGATTCAGTATACAAGTTATTATTAGATACAGGTTCAGAAGTAACTCTAATCAACAAAAACATTGTAAATAATTTAAATAAGGACAATATTATGGTGATAAAAACAAATAAATTATCATTAATAGGGGCGAATAATAAAAAATTATATGATACTAATAGTTCTATAATCTGTAATGTAAAATTGGGAAATAAAATGTATGAAATACAAATGTTAGTGGTAGATCGCTTAAATTTTGAAATAGTATTGGGAAATGATGAAATGGAAAAACATAAAATGATTATTAACTATGTCAATCAAACTTTACAAATTGATCAAGAATCTATTAAATTTTGTAAATTAAATAAAGAAGAGATTTTGAATAAAGAAGAATTTCAGATTTGTCAAGTAAACAGTTCAGAAGAAATTATTTTAGTGCCAAAGGAACATGAAATGGAGATAAGAAGTTTGTTAAAGGAACATCAGAGGTTATTCAATCAAGAGGTGTGTGTGGCAAAACAATATGTACATAAATTGGAAATGAACAAAGAAATCAAGAATTATAAAATGAAGACATATCCCATTCCGTACAAATTGAAGAATGAGGTGTACCGAGAGCTGGATAAAATGCTGAGGGATGGAATAATAGAAAGAAGTAATTCTCCTTATATTAGTGCCATCACATGTGTAAGAAAAAAATCAGGAGAAATCAGGATATGCCTGGATGCTCGTAATATCAACAGCTATACGAGAAAACAATATGAGAGTCCAATGAATGTTGAGGGTATTTTTGGAAGAATCACTAAAGCTAAAGTTTTTTCAAAGTTGGACCTTCGGCATAGCTTTTGGCTTATTCCATTAGCCAAAGAAAGCAGATGTTATACAGCATTCATGGTGGATGGTATTGTGTACCAATTCTGTGTGGTACCATTTGGACTCCAGAGTTCATGTGCAGCACTGGTCAGAACTTTGCATTCCATTCTGAACAAATATGAAAGGTTCATTCTCCACTACATAGACGACATCTTGGTATTTTCTGAAGATGAGTTGTCACATCAGGATCATCTAAAAACATTAATGGAGGAGTTAGAAACAGCAGGTTTAAAATTAAATTTGGAAAAATGCTCTTTTTACCAAAAAGAAGTCAAATATCTAGGATATGTGCTCAATACACAAGGAGTCAGTATGGATCCAGAAAGGATACAAACGATTCAAGAATTTGCCACACCACATAATCTCAAAACACTCAGAGGTTTCTTAGGAATATTGAATTATTTTAAACGATTAATTCCAGACCTAAGTAGGATGGAAGTGCCACTAATAGAACTGTTAAAGAAGAACCAGAAATGGGAATGGACTCCAGAAAGAAATACAGCTTTTTTACAATTAAAACAAATTTTTACAACTAATTTGCAAGTGTATCATCCGCAGTATGATTAGGAGTTTATACTAAGAACGGATGCATCATGTGAGAGATTAGCTGGAGTGTTGTTACAACAACAAGAAGAAAAGGAAGTTGCTATAAGTTTCGTATCTAGGGTAACCAAAGATTTTGAAAAAAGATATTCAGCAACGGAACTAGAAATGGCAAGTGTGATCTACTGTGTTACCAAATTAAGATTTTTTTTGTTAGGAGCACATTTTGTATTGGAAACGGATCATTCTGCTCTGACAACTTTGTTTAAAAACAGGTTTGCCAACAACAGAATTCATAGATGGAGCCTTTTGTTTCAAGAATATGACTTCGAAATTAGACATATTCCAGGCAAGTCAAACATTGTAGCAGATGTACTAAGCAGAGAAGCACAACAAAGAAGTGAAGGAAGAAAATATCAAATTGGAATCAACAGAATGAAGAATGAAGAAGGGCTGTATTCGTTAGAAAGAATCTTGGAAGATCAGAGAAGATTGGAAGAAGCAGAAAAGAAGAGAGCAATCAATATCAATGGAGTATGGTGTAAGAAGTTGGAAACCATAGAAGTTTATGTCGTAACCAAAGAATTAGCAGAAGAAATCATGAGAGATCTACATGCCGAATATGGTCATATAGGGAGCAGAAAATTATGGATGTTGTTTAGGGAAAATTATTTAACAAGAAAAGATATATCCATGGCTAAAAACATCACTAAAAGTTGTACCATTTGTCAGTTAGCAAAGGAGAAGAATTTCCACAATGTTAATGTAGCAAAATCCATAGTTGCAGAGAGACCTTTAAAATTAGTTGCTATCGATTTTGTCACTAATTTAGCCATAAGTGAACAGGGTTGCAAAAATATTTTTATAATAATTGACATACATACAAAATTTGTAAAGTTATATCCCAGCGAAACGACAAATGTAAAAACCGTAAAATACTATCTAGAAAAATACATAGAGGAAGTAGGTACTCCAGAAACAATTATCTTAGATCATGCCACATATTTTGAAAGTTCAAGATTAAAAAGAGTTTGTGAAGAAAAGAAAATCCAATTAAATTTCATTAGTATCAGAAGACCCGCATCTAATCCTGCAGAAAGATACGTCAAAGAGGTGGTAAAATTCTTAAGAATTTTGTGTGCTAGACAACATTATTTATGGCAGGAAAATTTGCCACAAGTTGAAAGATTTTTAAATGAGACACCACATGGAATCACCAAACAATGCCCATATTTCCTAATGTCTGGAAAGTATCCAGAAAGACCCTGGGAAATCAGTAATACAGGGGACATTCAAGAAGTAATGAAGAAGGTGAATCAAAATTTAATAAGAAATGCTAATCGTTATGTAAATAGAATCAATAAGAAGAGAAAGAAAAGAGTTACTTTTGAAAAAGGGGAGAAGGTACTTATCAGGTCACTACAGGTGCCTAAAAGGGATGAAAATCTCTGTGGAAAATTACTTTTGCCATTTGAAGGACCTTATGTCATTAGTACTGAACATGGGGTAAACAGTTATGAACTAAGACATCCAGAAACTAATAAAATTAGAGGGATATTTAATATAGAGGGAATTTATAAGTATTATGAATAAACATACAAGGGTAGGCAATATTATGACACGAATTTGGTATTATAAGATATAAGTTTTGTAAATAGAAGGATAATTAATAAATAAGCATATCTTGAGATAAATTTGATAATTAAATAATTTATTAGGAACAGATGTACAGAATAATGATGAATTTATATAAACATAAAAGGTTGATTTATTTTCAAGTAGATTTATAGGAGTTACAAGTATAAATAAATGAGCAAAGTACTATGGACAAATCGATATTTTGTAGAAATTGGGAAATAGGGAATATTATAATGATAAATAGTATATGCGGAAATAAGATGAAAAATAAAATTATAAGAAATATTGAAATATGAAATATAGAGAGTTATATGTAGAGATGATGAAATAAATATTATATGCGGATATAAAAAGAATAAATAATAATGCGGCAATGAATAAAGATACTGAAATAGTATATGAAATAGTATATAGGGGAACAATTATAAGAATTTCTACGAAAATAGTACAAGAAATAAATAGTACAGGAAAAGAAGTAAAGAAATTGGAAAAGTACTTGGAAATTTGATTCTGAATATCAAATTGATATATAATTGATTATATAATCAATATAATCAATTATATAATTAGTGAAAGATTTGTAGATTTTGTTTGGAGAATTCTGTATTTGTCATAGAGTAAATTAAAAAAAAAAATATTCAAGAGATATGCTTATTAATAAAAGTCAGTTTATTGTTATGTTAATATTAATAAAATATTTAAGTTTACCGGTAAGAATTTAAATTTAGTAAGTGCTGATAGTTAGCACTGAACAAAATCCAAATTGGGGGGAAGTTGAAATGATTTCAATATGTTAAAAAGGATACAACTTAAATGGATTTTTATATGAGTTTGTTGTTCATGAATTTCATGAAGCCATCACAATGTGGGTTCGACTCTGAAATAAAAGAGAGAAAAAGATTAGTAAATTGTTAAATAAATTAATTTTGACTTACCTGGTATAGTGTTAATAATTTCTGAATAGTATAGTTGCCTAGTGTATAGGTGAATCGTCTAAACCTTAAAAAGAACAAAAAAAGAAGAATTCTTAAAAAATATTTAAACATAGAAATTTTGAAAACGTCAGAAAATAAACTGTCAAGCAAGTCTATGGGAGCTAAATTAATAGGGGTTTTGTTAAATAAGAAATTACAATGATGTGGAGATGAAAAGAATAAATTGTATTAGCATTGTAATAGAATAAGTTTTATATCTGAACATTTTTTTTTTATAAATTCCCAAATTAGATGTGATTAAAGTGATTATGAGAAATTAATGTGGATTGACAAATGTGTCAGAACAGGACAGTTTTATGGTTTAAAAAAAAATAGAAGAAAAAAAGAAAAGAACGTTGGTTGCTGTTAGCAACGAATGATAGATTTTGGGGGAGGCCGACAAGAAATTTTGAAAGGAGTCCTGAAATTGTGGAATAGGTCGGGAGTGTTTTTTTTAACTCGTCTAAAGAGAATTTTAGTTTTTCCACAGTTTCCACAGCAGAGATATCCAGAATTTGTTCCAGGGAGTAAGAGAAATAATTTAAGTTATAAATTATTATTGGAGTACAGAAATGTCATTTAAATTGAGAAAATTAAAATTCATGAATTAACATAATTGCGATAGGCCTTAAAAAAATTGAAAATATTAATGATCATTAAATTAAAAATAGAATAGTACGTACCTTAACTTCCGAAGAGAGGATTGATATTCCAGTTTCACCAATTATTTTGCGAGTAGTTAGTTTTCTTTAAATAAATCAGAACTGTTTTAAAGTAAGGTTGGATAATAATTTTGGGGATCATTTGAAATTTTGATTATATTTGAATGCAAGTTAAAAGTCAGCGGAATAAAGTGTTCATTTTCTTTTCTTTATAGTTCATTTAAACACTTTATAAAGTTGCAATATTTATTTAGTTTTTAGGTACTTGTATAGAGTCTCCACATTTTGTAATAAATTTTTATTGTCACGACTCTAAACCACATTAAGATTTATACGATTCCTATTTTTGTAAATTTTTAAAGGCAACCCAAGTTGCAGACGAATTTTATTGTTTATATTAAATTTGTTCAATATTAATAAATAACGTGCTTCATTTGGGTTAATTTATCAAAGGTCTAAAGTAAATTTTGGTTTAATTTCTTTTTGAACTCTACCAGGAGACTACAGAGTCGACGTCACACAGTGACAGATTGCTTAGAACACATAATTGAGCTAGCTGAGGTATATATTAAATTAAACAACGAACCACAGATTTTAAAAATTACAACATTTATTATAAATAAAAATAAAATAATAAAATACAACTTTTTCAATATATATATATATATATATATATATATATATATATATATACATGTCCAAAAGTTTGGAATACGTAGAAATAATATATCTACGCCTATGGCGGTTTTAAAACTGTTGCATATATTCATTCTAGAGGGTTATTAAATGAAAATGATAAAAAATTTGAATCGTTTTTGTATGATTTTGGTCACATTGAACTGATTAGCGTATTTACACATTATTTCAGTCTTTGTTTAAATTTGAATTGAGCCGTTTAAAAATGCCTAAAAACGTGATATCTCATTTTGACAGATCCAGAGTAATTGCTTTGTTACAACAGGACTTTAGTCAAAGTAATATGGCGAATATTGCTAATGTTACTTAGAGTGCTGTATCGAAAATTAAAAAAAAAAAATTCCAATATACAAATGACGTCAAGGATCGTCCCAGAAGTGGTAGAAATCGATGTACAACAGCAGCACAAGACCGGCAAATAACGTTTATAGCTCGTAGAAATCGTCTGGAATCTACAAGTGGTATATCCAGAGAAATTTCTAAGCTTCAAGGACTTAATATTTCACGGCAAACAATAACACGCAGACTAAATGCGGTAAATTTGTATCGTAGAAGACCGCTACGTGTTCCTAAACTAACCTACCAACACAAAATAGTAAGGTTGCAATAGGCTAGAGAAATGGTGCATCATGATCCTAAATGGGATAACGTGATGTTCTATGATGAGTCAAAAATTGACTTTGTATCTGATTCGAGAAGAACACTGGTTTGGAGGGCCCCAGGACGACAAGCTCCACTAGAAACAGCTAAACCGCGTGTCCTATTTGAAGGTGGCAGTATTATGGTTTGGGGTGGTATTATGAGTGGTACACGGACGTCACTGCTGGTTCTGGAGAGAAGAGTCACTGCTGCTGTATACATCAAGGAAGTTTTAAATCCTGTCGTACGTCTATTCCGAGGGGCAGTAGGTGATGAATTTGTGTTTATGCATGACAACGCACTTCCTCATCGAACATCAGCAGTACAAAATTTTCTTGAAGAAGAAGGAATATCTACATTACAGTAGCCCTCGAATTCCCCCGACATTAACATTATTGAACATGCTTGGGACATTCTCAAAGCAGGCATCAAGAAACGAAACAATCCCACTATTACACTTCGAGAACTTAAAGATGCTGCTCGTGAAGAGTGGGATATAATTCCGCAAGCCCAGCTCGACCAGTTAATCGACAGCATTCCAAATTGCCTACAGGCTTGCATACAGGCCAATGGAGGAAATACTTATTATTAATTTTATTAAAAATTATTTTTTTCTATACTAATTTATTTTTAAATGTAAGTTCGACATTGTAAGTTTTTCACTCCAAGAAAATAAATATTTTTTTCGCATAATATCGTTTATCTGGTTTTAAGATTTATTTAGTATTGTTGAGAATTGAAACAAAATGATGTTTAACTATTCAGAAGATTTTATATATAAAAATCAATAAAAAGATGAAATATTCCAATATTCCAAACTTTTGGAGATATGTATATATATACATATATATATATATATATATATATATATATATATATATATATATATATATATATATATATATTATATATATATATATATATATATATATATATATATATATATATATATATATATATATATATATATATATATATATATATATATAACTCAAATTATTTTCGACCGTACTGTATTAAATATTGATTTATAGTATCAGCAATCGGTCTGTATAAAATAAAACTCTATTTGTTCGATGTCTCAATATTTCGTCACGATTTTGTGACTTCTTCAGGAGAAAACTGTAAATTTATCAAAATAATTATTATATGTAAATCAAGTGAATATTTCAATACTTACAACTATAACAGTAAAAATCAGGATCAACTCGGTCTACATCTTGACTTCAGCTAGACCTTGTTTACCGAATTCCTTTTTAACTATTTCTGCGTTTATTATTACCTGTGTGTGAACATTTCTTCAAGTTAAAGAGACTTCGCTTCTTCGAAGACGATTTCAAAACATCTTAAGTGTGTTAATTAATATTTTGCCTTGTTGGCTACAATATTATTCAAACCTACGAGAGGTATAAGAACCGATGTTGTTGACTGTTGGTCTATCTTTCGTCGAGGTGAAAAAAAGTACGGCAACGAAATTACTTTGCGGAAACCAGCTTACAGCTCAGAGAAAACGCTCCCTGTCCGGATAGACATCGATCATTGAAATAGGGAAAGACACGTCGTCTTAAAGCTATTTCATATCCTGTCGCACTGACACAGCGTTTTACTAGACTACCAACGAATAGGAGTAAATAAAAGTCCCAGATGGACTTAGAATTACTCCTCAATCGGTGGCAAAGTTGAAGTAGCATTTTGTAGCCAAAACCATTCGACAGAAATAATCCCTGCGGGACTTAAGATTGTTTCACGAGAGGTGGAGGGTACGGAGTGAAGGGCCGTTGACAGTACATTCATTTATACCCTCAGTATATGCGGAAATGGTCTAATCGGGATCAGCTGGCGTGATGGGGTGCTGAAGCAGCGGTCGCTATGTTGCCAGTAGTCTTTTAGCGTCATCGTGCGTGTTTAAGTTGTTAGAGCCTTTCTTAATTTCGATGGTTTTACGAATAGTTCTAGATGTTAAGAAGCGGATAAAGCAATGGTTTTTGCTTTTTAGAAATCTACTTTGTAGTATCGGAATGTTTGACAGATATAGAATGTTCGTATATATAGTTGTGGATTCGTCGGTTTGTAGATTTCGGTTGATCTGTGGTTTTCGTCGCTTAGTCTTATGAAACGGGAAGCAAGAGTGTTGATAACTAAATTAAGTTAGGCGCGGTGATAATGTCATTGGGTATTGAGATAACGGTTTGTATAATTGGGTTTCCGGTACACGGAATAGAAAAAACTGTGAAGTGGGTGTTTCTGAATAAGAACATCAAGGAATGGTAAACACAATTTAGACTCAACTTTCATCGTGAATTGAATAATGGAATTTATTCCATTTAGTTGGGAGAGGAAGAGTTTTAACGTATCTTTACCATGGCGCCAAATGACAAAGGTGTCAACAACGTACCGGAATTAGCAGATGGGTTTGAGATTTGATAAGGACAGGGCTGTTGTTTTGAAATATTCCATGTAGATATCAACTTTACATTATTATCAAATAGTCCGACAGCTCAGTTCTATTACATAAATATAATAAATTAATTATAAACAAACACTACACATCAACAATAAAAATTCGAATATCATGGACAAAATAATACACTACTGCACTCAGACAGACAACAGACAACAGAGGTGTGCAATTGTGATGACGGTGACTATTTCTTTATATTACTAAATCAGTTAGTTAAGTTCGATTTTTTTTATAGATAATGTGACACAAAATCTAGGTATTGGATAAAAAAGTTTATTTGAAGAAAGTGTATTTTTTTGTTTTTCATATTGGCGGTACAGACTCGTTTTTGTAATATTTTATTTAATTATAGAGTAATTTACACATATTTTTCAAACTGGGCTCCGTACCGCTATTTTTTACTATATTATATACATGTGTGCCAAATTACTCAACAAAATATTAAAAATTAATGCTGCAATCTTGGAACGCGTTTTTCGCCTTGACGACGCGTGATGTAGCTTCTTGTGACCTGTTTTGCGGGAAGTAAAGTTATCAAGGCCCACTTTAAACTATTTTATTGGTTTATTAACAAAGAACTACATACTAAAACAAGTAAGAAAACATTAATAGTTTCTTTTTGTGGAGTTGAATCATATTATGACGAGGATCAGCTGACTGTCTTCTCTTCTTCTGTTTTCTTGCCAGCCTGTCTTTCGGCGCCGACGTTCACTCACTTCAGCAGCACAGTCAACTCATGTGTAGCTGGTGGTTAAGTGTTAATTCGCCACATTCTTATCACTATAGCCATGAACAGCTTTTTAGCCCGATGAACGTTTGTGTTTCCACTTTTAAATTAATTTTATCTGTCATTTTTTCGTTCGTTAGTAGATGTGTCTAGTGTGTTATACAGATTAATTAGGTTTAATTTTGAATGACATTGTATAATAATTTTATTATATTTATGAAAAATATGCATTGTATATATTACACAAATAGCTAAAAGTTTTAAAAAAAGTTTGTTTTTAATGAGGCGAAAAATTAAAAAGAGTTTATGTTTTAAATAACTTGGGTGAAAGTGAATAAAAATCCAAAGGAAAATCTTATTCCAAGGTCTGCTCGACAAAATTTTTGAAAAACCCAACGATATATTAATTTTTAATTCAAGGGTACACATTTTTTCGGTATTTTATATTATTTTTCATTCAACCTTAGCCAAGGTAATAATCACACCAACATTTTTTAATGACAACGAGGATCAAATAAGATCATTTAAAAGCCTTTACAATTTCCTATACATTCTAGAGTCGTTAAATAATTTTTTAATTTGGTCCAGTACTTTATTTTATTTATTGGAAAAAAGTAAATTTTCAATTTGATATTTTTAGCTAGTTACTTATTTTAAGTTAACTAAATGGTAAAACTAATCACCTCTAGCATCCATATAATGTAATATTATGATAATTTTTGTTCGAAACGTTCTTCTACATTCCGAAACATTTGGAGAGTGATTCGTAGGCATTCCTTAACAAATCGTTGACGTAGATCTTTTAAAGATACAAATGGTGTTCAAAACGGTGTGACCGTACAAAAAAATCCAGGAGATACAAATCTGGTGGTTGGGGAGGCCATTCGATACTGCCTCTCCTTCTAGTCCAATGCCGTGAAAAATCCGTTTGGTCTAAATATTGGCGATCTTAATTATCCCTATTAAGTTCTTGAACGAGTATTTTTTATGGATGGTATTTATTCTTCTTCAAAATTACTTGGACGGTTGATCGGTTGATTTCAGATACAGCTGCTACTTGCCTTATACATAACATGAAATCTAGATGAATCTGTTGTAATACTGCAACTTACTTTACTATGTTTATTAAATACAGGCCTTTCATTTTCTGGCTTTTTATTACCTACACTCCCAGCTTTTTGATTTTTTTTGACTGCAAAACATACTTCGTACTGTTGTGTTTATTTTAATGTCGTTTATGAAGTTGCTGAGCTGTCATATCAGAATATTTATGCTTCATAAAATAAAACGAATATACCCTTTCCGGAATATAGTTTTTATATTATACACATTCCTAATCTGTTTTTAGTACTCTATTATGTTTCTGAATAATAGTTACTTTATCCTAATAGACTAATTATGTTTTACTTTGATCAAATAAAAGACAGATATCGAGCACAGTTTTATTAATTTAATCTTGCCCAAGTACTTTCATTCCATAGAGCATCTTCAGGGGCATCTGACATAAGCCAAGAAATGTTTTTTTTAACTGAAGAAATTAATTAACTTCGATAAAAACTCAAAGTTGATGGTTGATAAAAGTTTTTATGTGATTAACGTTTTAGACTTACTTCGTCAATTGCAACCTATACAACAAGAATAAAATGTTATAAACTTAAAATTAAACGTCACACTACAATACACAAGGACAAACACTTTGAATTTTTTTTTTAAATAGGCGAAGCTACATTATGTCTGGAAACCGGGGACAGAATGGCTCCCGGTCAATGGAAATGTTGAAGTGACATGTGGCATATGACAGCTTGGATGGGCAGTCAAAATCATGGATATTGTACTATCAATATTGTAAAAAAGAAGAAATCTGACTATGTAATTAAATACTAAAATTAAAATTAAAATTGAAAGCAAAGTATATAAATGGGGTATAATCCAAGTAGTTCAGTTGAATCCACAGTCAATGAGAGAACTATAAAATTAATATATCAAAGCGTTACTCAAGACCAACTGACCAACAGTGGGAGATGTTGAAATATTCAACTGTGGAAGTGGTATATCTAAATTACAAAGAGGTGTGGAGAGTGTAAATAACGCCAACTATAGTTCAATTGAACCTGAGCAAGCTAGTTTTGTAAATTATTAAAGAATAAAATAGTAATGTAGATCAAGGTATGAAATTAATAAATTCTTAATGGATATGCTCAGTGCAGGAAGTCTAAACAGCCGAGCTGAGTCCCCTACGAGGTGAGGTTGTAATAAAGTTTTTAAAAATAGGTTTAAATTTAGTACAATTTAAATTAATTTAAGTATTAAGACAGTGAGAGTTTCAATTTGTTTCCTTTCTAATCTCCAAATCTTCCAATAAACAGTAAACAATAAACACTGCAATCCCTAGAGCATCTTCAGATGCCTCTGAAGATGCTCTAGGGGGTGAAAGTACTTGGGCAAGATTAAATTAATAAAACTGTGCTCGATATCTGCTTTTTATTTGATCAAAGTTAATTTATTCGAGCATTCAACCTTACATCAATTATGTTTTAAAAAGACGTAACTATTTTTTTTTACACAGTGCTAGCCAAAAGTTCCCTCATCACTCTTATCTTTTGAGCGCTTATACTTACAATGGTGTAATTTAAAGGAAGGAAATAAAAGGACGAAGGCTTCTCAACTAATCTTAACAAGTGACATAATAGTCATAGACGACATCACAAAGCCACGGTAACCGATATTTTAAATGGGATCTTATGACAGGTGATATCTCGTTTAAAAAATATTGCAAATACTTATTTAATCATACTAATTTTGCTTGAGTATAAGCTGATCTTGATGAATGAATTAAATAAATACTTACAATTGTAGTTGTGCATTTAATTATTAAAAATTTAAAACCAGTTCTTATAATATGTATTCAAAATGTAGTCCATCTACTTCCTGACTAAAAGTAATACCTATTGTTAAACGCTTTAACAATTCATTGTTTTAAAATTCCAATATTGTCCGGTGCTGTACCGAAAACCTTAGATTTTAGATACCCCTACAGAAAAATAGCTAATGGTGTGAGGTCCAGTGAACAAGATGGTCATTTTATTAAACCTTGTCATCCAGTCCATCTACCACGATATTCCCCATATAGTTAACGTCTTACTGTACCATAGTCATATAAAGGAGCACCATCTTGTTGAAACGTTATTTTCAACTTTCCGAATTCATTTGGATTATCTTCCAAAATTTTAAGAATTGACTCAATTGTAACATCTCTAGATACACTTTACCGGTAAAATTAGCTTTGTGTGAAACATGCCCAACTAATTGTTTTCCTAAAAGATCTGCCAGATAACATATACTTTTTCTGTAAATTGAGTATGTTTTTTACGAAAGACGTAAGGATTTATGTCACTCCAATACTTCACATTTTGTGTGGTAATATTTCCATTAAAAGAAAAGGTACTTTTGTCACTAAAACAAATTGTTTTTATGTAATCTGGCTGTTATTTAATTTCATTGGACCAATTTTCATACAATTCTAGTTTTTGGACGGGATCATGATCTGAAAGTTTGTGAACAATTTTTAATTTGCATTGATGATATTTATTTTTAGCCATCACTTGCTGTACTGTCTTTTGATCTATTCCACTGATATCCGCAACTTGAGCTGTAGAAGAAGAAGTAGTAGGAGAAGTAGGATAAGATAGGATAAGGAAGCCCCCTTAAATAAGTCCTGTATATAAAGCGATAGAGGTACCTCTCATTAAAAAGAGTGTCCGCTGCATGGAAATGAAATTATTAAGGTAGCTGCTACGTTGTCGGCTACAGCACGTACCATTCTACTTATGTAAACATTTAAACGCCTCATTAAACAAATAAATAAACTAAATATTCAAGATATAAACTTTTGCAAAAACTTAATAAAGTAAAAAAAAAACTAGAGAATTGAAAGATTTTTTTACAAAAAACTAGAGGCGGACGTTAGAATCTTTATTAATTTATTGCGAAACAATAGTTTTAGTATGTATTTAATTTATTCATTAAAATCAGCTTAAGCCCAAACAAAATTTGTATAATTAAATAGGTATATTCAACACTTTTTATATGAGATATCGCTTACCATAAAGTCCCATTTAAAATTATCGGTCACAGTGGCTCTGTAACGTCCTCTATAACTATTACATCACCTTTTATAGCTAGTTGACAAGCCTACGTCCATTTATTTTCTCCCTCCAAATTTCACTATTATAAGTATAACTGTTTTTTGGATAGCACTGTATATAAATTTTTATACGATCCTTAATAGATTCCGTTGTTTTTATGATTTATTATACTGAGCCAAATTCTCGAAAACTTCCGGAGCTCTGGCTTCCATCTCTAGTCGGAAACACTGCAAATAACTGTCGTCATTGCTTTCAAGCGTTCTTCATGTAAGAACAAGTGTTTCTCGCTGCTGTGCTTACGTGTCACCAAATGTCTCGCTATCCGGATGAAATATAGTTGTTTGTGTCTTGAACGGTTGTTCTAATGCCGATATTTTCCCTTATATCGCTTTTGCTTAGACCTCGATAAACTTCAAAACCGCGATAGATATTTCACTAGAGAAATCATTGGCTTCTTTTAGGTGGATGTTATTTTTGTCATTTTTATACAGGGTTAAGCAGGGAAGATTTAAAAATACATTTATACCCCACACCTTAACCAAAAAGGCTTGTCACAGTTCCTTATGGTTTTGGGAATGACGGAGAACTAACTTTGATTAAGCGTTTTGGAGTACAACCGATTATATTTTCTGGCAAATATTTAAAATATTCAGATGAGGGCCATAATTGCCGTATATTCAAATAGTTAGCGTCTTTTTGCTTATAGTTAGCATTTTTTTTGGAAGCGCAAACTTTAAATATAATAAAAAATGAAATTATAAATTGAATAGGGTCATACTATGTTAAAAAATATAAAATATTTACACAAAACACTAAACAACTTTTCTAAACACTCTCTGATAGCAGATAAAACACGGTGGACGTTGAGGCCGAATATTTAACTGGTAATTGTATTCTGAACTTCTAAACGAAAAAAAAAAATAATAAAAGTGACTATCATATCTGTGCTTTATAAAAAATGTTACATAAAAAAGGACAATCAACAATAAGAGATTACAGATTAATCTATAGCGGTGTATCACAAAACCAGAGATTAAAAAACGAAATGGCATTGTGGTAATAAAGAAAGCAATGTCTAGAAGCGCTAGACAAGTGTCATTATGTATCGGCAAATGACGGTCAAAACTATTGTGACTAGAATAAACAAAAAAGTAACAAATAAACTTTTTGATTAATAATCTACAACAAAACTACATATTTAAAAACTTATCAAGAACAATTCGATGGGAGATTATGTTGTTAATAGAGCAGTACATATTAAACTAAATACAAATACATTAACTAAACAAAAATTAGACCGGTAGTCTAACTTCAGCAAATGTTGAAAGTGATCATCGGTAAGTTTTGTGCAAGTTAAACAATAAAAAAATATATAAAACTTAACTGAAAATCGCCCTGTTACATCAATATGTTAGAGGAAAATGTCATTTAAAAACAGCAGTTTTTCTAGAATATAGGTAATCAAAAACTACAGAGTCTTACAAAGAATACAAGTTAACAAGTAAGAAAAAATACGAATTGGTAAGATGGTAACCACATCAACAAAGCGAGGCATTCCCTTCCTTACAAATATGTTTAAAAAGGAACCGTTAAATACTGGAAAAACTAGAAAACAAATACCGAGCAAAGGTTCTTATTAACGCACTTTACCAGTTTATACAAATAATTGTTATAGCAAAAAAAAATAAATAAATTTTTTTGAGAAAAATAATTGATAAAATCCCACCATTGCTAGCTAAAGCTAACAGCAATAATATTAACAAAAAAAATAACGAATAAATACTACCAGAAGAACCAAAGGTTTACAATAAATCGATACGAGTAGGTACTATGACCGTAGTAATGTTAGTGAATCAGAAATCTTTGAAATATAATAAACCAACATTTACGTTTGTGTTCGATGTAAGGGGGTAAATATTGTATTTATTCCTCTTAATTTTAGAATTTTGTCGTTTTTTTCAGTGACACATTTGATGTAAGTAAGCTTTAACGCTTTCGTATAATGATTTTCAATCCAGACGCTGGCACCCACGCCAACCTCCACCCAAGCCACGTCACCATCGACGGTATAAATTACCCGTCCTCTATTTCCAGCACCAGTAATGCATTAATTAGTTATCAGTATAGTAGTATCTGGGGGCTCGGGAGATTGACACCTCGGAAACCCGAAGAAGACATCAAAGATAATGTTGACAGCTTGGCGCGATGATAATTAACGCGGTTTATTCCGGAATACTGGTGAGTTTAATATTAATTCTTATATATATATATATATATATATATATATATATATATATATATATATATATATAAAGTGTGCTAATTAATTTTGCTCAATTCTGCTCTCCGCCATTCTTAGGTCTTCTTCATCTTTTTTTACTATTGTCCGTTTTTCTCCTGCACATAATAATATTGGCTTAGTTATGGTGTTATAAATGTTCATCTTAGTTTTCTTGGTCAGTGTTTTGCTTTTAAGTAATCTTCTGTTTCCAAAATAAGCTTTATTCGCTGCTAATATTTTTTCTTTTATTTCGTACTTCCTTACTCCGGTTTTGCTTATTGTAACTCCTAGGTGTTTGAGGTATTCTACTTCTTCAAACTCAGAACTTCCTATTTGGATTTTTTTTCCATTGGTTTTTTCGCTAATCTTAATATTTTTGTCTTTTCTTGATTTAATCTTAGTCCCATTACCTCCACTTTCTCTTTTATTTATTCTAGCATTTCTTTCATTATTTTTCTGTTCTTTGCAATAATAGCAATATCGTTTGCATATGCGATTTTTTGACCACTCCTTGTTCTTTATTTATATTTCGTAGTACATATTATAAGGCTAAATTAAATATCGTTGTTGATAAGGAGTCTCCTTGTTTCATCCCTTTATTTATACTGAATTTGTCTGTCTCTCCTCTTTGTGTCTTTATGCTAATTTTTGTTATTCTCAATTTTAAATTTTTTAAATGCTATCATTAATCCTTTCCTTTTAATTGAATTAAATGCATTTTTGAAGTATATAAATAACATTTTCAATTTTAATTTATATTCTTTGCTTTTTCCATTATTTGTCTTATTGTGTGGATTGCATCTATTGTAGATCTTCACCTGTGAATTTAAATTGGTACTATCCCAGTATCTTTTTTGTGATCTTTAATAACTTTCTTTTTATTATTGGTATAAATATTTTATATGTGATATTTAGTAACGTTATTCCTCTATAATCCTCTATAATTTTTAACAAATTTGTTGGTCTCCCTTTTTATGTATTGTTATTATCTGCTCTACCTCCCAGTCCCCTGGTGTTTTGTATAAAACTTAAGAGGTTGCTGGTTAAATAATATTAGATAAATAATTATAAAGTAAAAATGCGATATCTTATTTGTGAATAAATTAGCGACAAAAAGCAAACACAACCTATAGTTTAGGCTAATTGTGACCCTTGAAATATTGATGTGTTCTTAGCCAGGGAAATCTCGTTGATACCGCGTCGGGGCGCCCGCCGACGCTCGATGGCGAGAACCTATAACACACTAGGTCCGTTTGGTTCGCTGTCTGGGGATGAAGTGTTTTGAGATTGCAGGTCAGAAAAGAACCTTCTGGCCGTTGGGTGGATACAATCACCCTAGTGTATTGTGATTTTGGGTGACGGTAATTTAAGCTAATTGTGACTGTAATACGAAACCGTACACTTGTGTGCATCTTTGTGACACAGAATACAAAAGGGACGTCAAATTCTCCGTACTTAAAACATAATACATGAGATAGCCAGTTTAACAATTTCACGAAATAACAGGAAGCAAAGTCGTTAGAACACAGCATTGAAGTCGATCACATTACAGTACCGTAACAGAAAAATATTAAATGTAAAAATAAGAAAGAAATAGTACATTATATGTTCCCAAACATTCTCCCGCGCCAAAAACGAATGTTTTTGTGAACAGCTGAAAATATAAGTATAAAGAATAGACATGAAAAGATCAATATACTAATAAAGAACTAAGTAAGAATAAAATATGAGTTGACAAATAAGCAGCGGTCATATTTTGACCACAGAACATTGTTGGATGTCGTCTGACCCTGTGCTCAGATTAACAACGCGTACAATGTCATCAATTAAAAAAGAATAGCGTCGAATCAGTAGAATTTTTCGACCGACTAAACTAGAAAGACTGTGTCATACACAATACCGTTGGCCCCTTTTCCTATAAGAATTCCGTGGGGTGCGAAAAGACAAGAAGAAGAATAGCGTCAAAATCTCGGCGTGGTGTCTCATTTCAAGTCTTCAATGACAGCCGGGAAGTAATGGTATTTCGACGAGCTACACGGTAGGAAAATGCTAGTTTGGTGAAAATTGTAATAATTGTGCCAGTGATAAAACACGACTAACACAATCAGAGAGGTGTTGATTAGAAGGAATTTGATGCCGAGTAGAGTGTGGTATCAGTTCTTGTATGTGTTTAATACGATTGATAATTTATGGGTAGAAAAATCAGCTCAAGGGAGCGCAATCGTCGTTATCGGAATCGAAATATCGGAAGATCGGACGAACAACCCTTTAACAAAAGTGACTAGATCAGCCAGCAATATGGCTGCCAGGAGTTCCAATCTTGTCGAGACAGAGCGAGCATGAAAATTGGACTAGACTTGTTGACAAAAGTGACTAGATCAGTCAGCAGTATAGCTGCCAAGAGCGATCTTGCGATAGATGTTCCTGTATAGAAATAACACCAGAAATGTAACACATACAAGTACAAAGATCAGATGTATCTGTTCAGATGTTTCATCATCCCAGGATCCATTTAAGTACCACAACGTTTTAGAAGTCGTTTGACTAGCAAAAAGACATGGAAAATAAATAAAAACAAGAGGATAGCAACAAAAATACGACTGATTCACAAACGAATAGCCCGCTTTGTGAACGGTTTGTCAAAGGGACAAGAAGAATGAGGCCCATTTTAGGCCCAGTACCGTAAAAATGAAAGGTTCCTCTTTGTCAACGAACAACATGTCAAAATGTCTAAGCCAAAGCCTGAAAATAATTAGAGATGGTTGCTGACGTTGTCGATTTGTCTAGCGAAAAACCATCGAGCTTTAAAAGCTAAGCGAGTGCTCACTGCAGAAGGTGAGTAGAATTAAAACAGAATCACTTGTAGCGTGATTGTGACGTAAGTCCGTCGTGATGGCTGCTGGCCCCCTGCCTAGCGGAAAACCATCGTATCGTCCTTTAAAAGCTAAGCAAGTTCTCACTGCAGAAGGTGAGTAGTATCAAAGAAAATCACTCTTAGCGTGATTCTGACGTAAGTCCGTCGAGATGGTTGCTGGCCCACTGCCTAGCGGAAAACCATCGAGCATTTAAAACTAAGCGTTACTCTTGTAGAGTTTATAAGTGAAATAAAACGAAAAAGTACCGTTAGTAACGATACGTAGTAAAAACTCTTGGAGAGGTTTAAAAAGTTCGATCTCCAGAGAACCCCTTTTATAGTTCCAAAATTCCTTATTTACTTTAATTTGTCGATACGTTTGCTTTCTATCGCAAATAAAACAACAACGAAGATATCGAAAATTAAGTAAAGAACGAGATGCCCTTTTAGGACCAGTATCAAAAGCGTCGATTAGCGACACACCTTGAACGTCATATAGATTGGCGTCGAAGCTAGTACGAATTTTTTATGAGTGTAAAAATTTTGAAATTGATATGTGTAAAACTCATAATAAATAACAGGGATTTTCAAATACCTGTTACCAAAAACCAAAAAATTGTTTAAAAAATTTACTAGACACTCCTAGTAGACCGATCTTAATTTTTTAAAGTGCGTTTGAAAGCTTGAGTCATTTTTATATTAAAAAAAAACTTTTACTTTTCGACGTTTTGGACTATTTAAACTGCTGCTTTTGGACCCAGCGTAAGTTTGCAAATTTGCAATTTTTACAATCCAAAACCAATCCTTACAATCTTAAATACATATTTCAGTCGTATTAAAGAGTTTTTCAAAACGAAATAAGAAGGCTATAAGTTGTGTTTAGGGGTGAAAAAAATTTAAAGAGAAAAGACCATTTTTGCGGTTATTTTTTTCAATTTTTGCTATTTTTTAACAATAACCACTGAATTTTTAATTTATTGCTAGTCAAATATTATTTAAAATTAAAAAACAAAACTTCTACCTTGCAGAGTTTGTTTTTGTAGGAGCAATTCTAAATATAACTCTAGAGTTGCATGTCAGTGCAACTATATTCATTTCAAAATGTACACAGAGAGAAAAAAAATAACATTAGTATTGATAATAATTTATTGATGTTGCTTGGAAATAGTATTTTAAAAATAAAACTTACATAATTTTATCATTGAAATTCAATTTATAACTTCGAAAATATCATTTCATATTTTTGCTATATATGTGCACCCAACCCGCAATGATAAACTTCCAACACTACAGGAGTATAAATATTTCACAGATTAATGTATATGTCATGCAACTTGACCCAAGCTTAGTTTTGGTCGACATTTTACTTGCTTTTTCGAACAATAATTTTTCCTAGTCACAGCAGATATGACAAAGAAAAAACTATAAAGTTATAATTGTTCCTATTATATTTTTTTAGCATTTGATGACAAAAATAATATAAAAATAAACGCTATATGGAACATGAAATAACTAACGAAATAATCAGTATTACATCTAATTTGATTCTGTGTTTTTATTCATTTCACTGTCTTTTAAATTACTATTTTGTTTTCCGATTTTATATTTTTTCCTAAATAAACCACTTAATACAGAAATAAATGACCGCATAAACAAAGTTTGACAACGAGACGGAATGCGTTTAAAATGGCGTAAAAGCCGTAAAGTGTATATTTGAAAAAAGGAAGATAAACAGCTATGTAAGAATTATGGAAAAATTTTGTTAATTATTTCAGTCTTTAAAGTTGTGTTATTTATTTTTCTTCGCGTGCCTCATTCTTAGAAGACATTGGCGATTTTAGAGATCAATTGAATCGGTAAGTTCGAAAACTGTACAAGTCCAAAATTTGACATTTTAAAGTAACATAGCCATTTTGTTTAAAATTTGTCTCTTCCTCGATTGGGCCTAAAAAGCGTAGTACATACAAACTTAGCTGTTAACTCTTAACTAGTCGCTACATGGTCAAAAAGACCGCACGTATTAAAAATTTGCTAATATTTCGGAAAAAAATTACATTTGGCAATCACGGCCTTCAGTAGCTTACTCATTCGATACAAGGAGCCCCAGTCTAAATCAGAGTAGCGGGAGGTTTGTTGATTAGGAGTTACAGCGCAAAGGTCATAATTTCCGCGCGCGTCTAGTCAGCTAAAAAGTTTTTATAAATCGTTTTATTGTGTTTCTTATCACCTAAAGGTTTGTATAAACGCTAGTTTTTTTAAATAATATACTACTATACTTCTGTCTTATTGTTTAGTAACCTTTTGAACATACCTCTCTTTCTTTTATGTGTAATTAGTCATCAAATTTTAAATTACTTTGCACCAAATTACTATTACGATTTTTTATAATTTTCTTTGATCTATTATTGAGAATCAATTTTTTTTTAATCTTAAGCTACAGCAACCTTTTATATATAACTTGTTTGGCTTTATTTTTAGAATGGACTATGGGAAGGAACAAAGGAGACTTCAAGCCCTTATGGAAGAAGAACCGCTTGATATAGAATATGACTTGTATATGAATAATGTACAAGAAGAAAGTGTTTTTAGGAGAAAAGATGATACAGTGTGGAGAAAGCATCAAAGAAAAAAACAATAGGGTACGTATGAGCAAGCCTAATTTAGTAAAACAATCACCTGGGCCTAATAGATTTACGAAAAAGTTGAAAGACATTTATGAAATATGGTTATTTCATCGATGAGGACATGATTTACATAATTCTAGAATCCACTAATAAATACATTGAAAGTATAGCAAGCAATTTCTCTTTCTTTCTACTTCTCAAAGTATGGGCTAAAAAATTTTAGTTTATGTGATGCTTAAATGTATTATACCATAAATATGGATATTTATGTGGGTCGTCAACCAGATGGCCCATTTACTGTAGACAATTCCCAGAAAGAAGTTGTTAAAAGAATGTGTGCGCCACTGAAGAATTCTGGGCGCAAAACTACTCTAGATAATTGGTTCATTAGCATTCCTCTAATAGATGTTTTAAAAAAGAATTTGGATTGACTGTTATGGGGACCATTAGAAAGAACAAAAGAGAACTGCCCCCTGAATTACTTCAAGGATCTCGTCCTCTAAAATCAAGTATGTTCGCCTTTAGCGATACGTGTACCTTAGTGTCGTATGTTTCCAAAAAGAAGAAAGTTGTGCTTGTTTCAAGTCTACATGATGACGACGCCATAGGTAGAGAAACATTTGAACATTATAAACCAGAAATTCTGACGTTTTATAACAAAATAAAAGGCGGGGTTGACGTCGTTGATCAGCTATGCTCCTCTTTTGATGTTTCGCGAAAAACAAGACGTTGACCCATGGTAATTTTTAACACCATCAACTATGAATTAGGAAACCGGCAAACGATAGGCTCTATTGCAAAAAATTAAACAAATACTCTTAACAAAGACACATAACATACAAATATGAAACCATTATAATTATAAAACAAGTCCTATTTCAAATTCAAATAAATAAACGAACTGGGTACCTATTCCATTAAAATTAAAATATTTTTGATATTTTATATTGTCTACTTTGACTTTGTTGTGTTGTATTTCTTTTATTTGATACAATGTGATTTGTTTATATATACAATAAGAGTACAGATTTGTTTGATTACGTTTTGATTTGATTATTTGATTTGTTGGTATCTACACTAAACGGTCAGATTGATTTGATTAGGTTTTGATTTAAATAATAATTGATTTGTTGATGTACACAGTAATCATCCACTATTTGAGTTTTTTATGTTTTGTATTATACTTCCAATTAAATTCTTTTTTGTACAATGAAATCAAGCTGAATGTAGCTAAAAATAATTTAATAAATAAACGTATGGTGGGTGATTTCATTTGTATAATACTTAGAAGATGTAGGAGTCACATTTACTAACAAAAATTATTTTTATATGATAATTTAAATCTAGAAAAGATAATTTTAGAAGCTTATTACTGGAGTAATAGTTTTAATTTCATTTAACTATGTGACCTTTTCATATACGTGGAAGATCAGAGTTTGGTTTGTTAAAAGTCAAAGAAGATAGTGAATTGTTAAAGACTGTTAAACATCGAAAATAATTGTATCTGGATAATATGGTGAGGGAAAATTGATATGCGATATTACAACGGATCATTAAAGGCAAAATAGAAGAACGGAGAGGAGAGAGGAGAGAAAAGCCTTTGCAATGGTGATCGCCAACGTCAAATAATTCTGATATGGCACGTAAAGAAGAAGTCGATACTATAAAAACCTTTAATAAAGAGTATATAGCAGCATGTCTTTTTTCGGAATGACCACATCGAACGTCATAGACGGGAGATGGTTCTTGACAACTAGTCCTCATAAGACAACTAACTCTCACTTATGGCTCCACGTGCCACACCCCAGACAATTGCATTGGTCTGCAGGCTAAACTAAGTACGGGTAGCCAGAATATAAATTATCATATAAAATATCATTTTCTAAGTACATCTTCTAAGGATTATACAAATGAAATCACCCACCATACGTTTATTTATTAAATTATTTTTAGCTATATTCAGCTTGCATTCCAATTTATTATTATAATTAATATTAATTTTCCAATTATTATGAATATAATAATTATATATATAATTAGATTATTGATTATAATTACTTTGATATTAATTACAATGTTTATTATGAAATTGATTTCATTGTACAAAAAAACAATTTAATTGGAAGGATTTTACATACATGTTAATTTTACATTTTTCACTCAAAAACATATCAAACATTTACTCATTAAATTGATATAAGGTTGAATCACCTGCAGTGCCTAAAAACCCTGATAGAAAAAACTAATGAATATAACCGTCACTTGGCATTGATATTTGTAGACTTTAAAAAGGCGTTTGATACAGTGGAACTACCGTCCATCTTAAGAGCACTACAAGATTGCAGGGTCGACCACAGATATTGTAATATAGTTAAAAATATATATGAAAATGCCACAACAACCATAAGTCTACATTCAGCAACTAATAAAATAAAGATAAAAAGGGGAGTCAGGCAAGGTGATACCATGTCACCAAAGCTGTTCATTACCGTTCTTGAGTATGCATTTAAAAAACTAACAACAGAACGGCAACAGAAAGAAATATCCATCGATGGAGAAAGATTAAACCATCTACGTTTTGCGGACGATATCGTGCTTCTGTCAGATAATCTGAGAGAGATCAAAGACATGCTCCAAGAACTGAATGACATACTACAAGAAACTGGGCTGGAGATAAATTTCGAGAAAACCAAAATGATAACCAATATGGTTCCCAGCGAAGAGATACAGATCAATAACAACAAGGTAGAATTAATCGATAAATACACATACTTGGGTCATGAAATTAGAATAACCAGAGACAACCAAACCTGCGAGTTAAATAGACGAATCACGTTGTGATGGGCGGCATATGGAAGGATGAGAGACATTTTTAAAACAAATACCCCAATTCACCTGAAAAGGAAGGCATTTAACCAATGCATCTTACCAGTCTTGATCTACGGAGCAGAGACCCTAACTTTAACGAAAGCTACTGCCGAAAAACTGAGGGTAACACAAAGGCGAATGGAGAGATCAATGCTGGGCCTGACCTTGAAAGATCGCGTGAGAAATGAGGAGATACGCCGACGAACTGGCGTAGACGATATTATACTGCGAATCAATAAACAAAAGTGGAGGTGGGCTGGACATGTTGCTAGAATGAAAGACGGAAGATAGACGAAGAGATTATTGGAGTGGAGACCAAGAGCCGACAAGCGAAGTCGAGGCAGACCACCCACCCGATGGACCGACGACCTAAGAAGAATAGAAACAATCTGGATTGCAGCAGCTAGAGATAGAGAGAACTGGAGACGTTTGGAGGAGGCCTATATCCAACAATGGATGTGAAAATGGGGCGGGATGATGAAGGTTGAATGCACGAATAAATAAACTTTGATCAAATGGAAGGCAGATATCGAGCACAGTTTATTAATTAAATATTGCCCAAGTACTTTCGCTTCCTAGAGCATCTTCAGGGGCATCTGAAATAAGCCAAAATTTACTCATTACCTGTTAAAACCTATCGGTCGAACATGGGAATAGTGTGTGACGATATTGAATTATATTTATGTAGGTGTATAATTATCTACAAACATTGTATGATAATATGAAAGCTAATGGATGCTGCGTGTATATTTTCCTGTATATTTGTAGTGATGACAGAATCTGTCACTGTTAATATTTTGTTTATCTTATTTACATCTAAATAAATATAAGGTTGAATGCTCGAATAAATGAACTTTGATCAGATAAAAGGCATATATCGAGCACAGTTTAATTAAATCTTGCCCAAGTACTTTCGATCCCTAGATCATCTTCAGGGGCATCTGAAATAAGCCAAGAAACGTTTTTTTTATAACCAAAGAAATTGATTAACTTCGATAAAAACTTGAAGTTTTATGGTTGAAAAAAGGTTTTTTATATGATTAACGTTTATAGACTTACTTCGTCAATTGTGGCCTATCCGGCAAGAACAAGATGTCACAAACATATAATTGTACATTACACTACACTACAAATGGACAAACAAACACTTTAAAATAATTTAAGGAAGGCTACATTACTTGAAGAGGCCGGAGACAGAATGGCTCCTGATCTAACGGAAATGTTGGGGTGACATGTGACAAATGACAACTTGGATGAGCAGTCACAATCATAGATATGTGATCTGCACCTTTTACAATTCTATGAAACTAAGTATTGACCAAAAGTCCAACTGACACTACTATAGGAGGTCACTGATGAAATATAAAATTATATAGAATATTTTTAAGTAGATTGAATAATCCAGATCTCAC